>NC_134484.1:66101739-66171739 GCF_040206685.1 Ascaphus truei
GATGAGGGGTGCTGGGGGAAATATGATGATGATTTTACCCGTGCGGCCCAAATCAGTTTTCTTTGGAGCAGTTCGGCCCTTCTCACTTTACAAGTTGTGCAGGCCTGACATACAGTATTAAAGGGGAAATGTTTTTTTTTTTGTTTTGTGTTTTGGTTTTTTAAACAGCAGATTGGACTGCTGCTTCAAATCATATTATACTATTATAGTATAAATTGTACTATAATAATGCAATAAGAATGTAGAAAAGGACATTCTAAGCATCAGGTGATTATGCTTTAATGATTCTTTTGCGCTTACAACCATAACTTAGCTCCCTGTTTTGTTTCAATTACAAATAGGATTTGAAACTTTCCTCACACAATCAATAAGAGACTGAGGTATGACAGTCGGTGACCCATAGGCTTTAGTCCTGTTACATTACTTTAAATAATTGTTGCTAAGGAATTTCCTTGACATATATTTTCTTGGCATAAATTTGTGAAATGGAGTGAGTTTTCTCCACTGGGAATACAACATCTGTAAACTCTATACAAAGCTATACAATATAAAAAGCTCGCACAAATAAAAGCATTTAGTTAGCCACAGAACGGTCTCATCTATTTATTTTTTGATTATTAAAGCTCGGCTAACACGGTACTGATACCTCTACATATATATATATACAGTGTTCGACAAACCTATACATTTGCTCGCCCCGGGCGAGTGGATTTAACCCCCGGGCGAGTAAATATTGGCCCAAGCAGCACACGTTTAGTACTAGGTGGCGAGTAGATTTTTTTGTGTGGCGAGTAGATTTTTTGGTGATTTGTCAACCACTGTATGTATATATGTGTATATATATATATATATATATATATATATATATATATATATATATATAGTTTTAGAGGTATCGGTACCGTGTTAGCTGAGCTTTAATAATTAAAAATGAATAGACGAAACCGTTCTGTGGCTAACTAAATGCTTTTATTTGTGCGAGCTTTCGAGATACACTGATCTCTTCTTCCGGTGATGTTACATTGAATAAAGCAAGGTTAAACTTAAAAACAGTGCATATACTGTAGGAATGTTATCTGTGACTGAAACCTAACACCCCCTCCTGTGTAGTATGCAATTTATGACATATATATATATATATGATTTCAGGCAAAAGGTGACACGTGGGCTCATTTGCATATAATTTCCCAGAATCTCTTGCTGCAGTGGAAGCACTGTATGCTGGGTGAGAATGGTGAAAGGCAGGGTTGCAGACCTGTCCGAGACATGTGAATGTGCTCACAAGTGATCTTTTTCTTTTATATTATATATATATATATATATATATATATATATCAATTTAAACATTTAGCAAATGGCCTTTTCTATCTTTGCTTGGCAGACATGCATTTGACTTGTATACACATGATTTTTCTAGTACTGCGTATATTTTCTCTCCAGAAGACACGGAACTAAAATGGAAAAGTGATATATTCTACAATAAAGAGATCGTTCCTCCCCCACACCACCCTTTTCACATGTATGGGAATCGGGGTGGGGGGGTTCTCTGGAGCTAAACCATGTTAATTTCAGCTTCAGGGACTCTGGGCTTCACAAGATACTTAGCGGAGAAGATGCAGCCGGTGGTCCTAGAGCCGATGAAGACTGAGCCACAGATTGAGCCACCTGTGCTGAAGCAAGGATATCTTTAAAGCCTGACCTGTTGGTGGCCCTGAGGACTGGAGTTGGACACCCCTGTCCTAGAGGTTTAAATCCCCAACATCATGGGAAGGTAATAGGACGCCGAGATAGATGTAGTAACGGCTTCCTAACGACCCACAAGCCGCGGGAAGATTCAAACCTTTACTTTGTTTCCACTGCATGGGGACTTTACCGAACGAAACCTTCCCCGGTAATGATCTTGGGACACAGGGAGTCCCCGGGCCTAAAATGAATGTGGTTCAGTGCCTGATTGCAGGCGGAACTGCTCCTGTAAGCCGCTGCGGACTTCAGGTTAAGTGAACATTTTACATATACCGGCACAAAAGTGTGCTGATATTGTCAAGAATGATTTTTACACATCTTACAAATCAAATGTTTTTTCATTTTATAAGCGTTTTGTAAATATGCAGACAAATTAATTACGAATAGGGTTAAAAGCAGGGCAAAAATGAAGCTCAGCATTCATTTCTCTAATTAAAACAACCCCTTCACTTTTTCAGAAGACATGGGATGCACCTAAAAATAAAACAGTGGTCTCTCACAGTCTGTGTGTGATTTTCCCTTTGGAAAGCTATTTTCTCTCTGTTAGGAGACTCACGGGACCAGGGTGCCATGGACATAGAGTGAGTTACTATCACATGGCCCACCGATGTCAGCAAAGAAGAGGAGCGTGTTGTAAACTCATCCAAGCAGGTAGTGTAGTTCTTAGAACTCCCGCATAGAATGGACTGCAAAGGCACGAGCGGATCTAATCCAGCAATGTGCCTTGGTTGATTATGCCCCCCATGTATAAAAGAACAGATGCATATGTAAGATAAATAAACCCATTCACAGATGAAGAAGCTGGTAATGTAACGCGTCGCCATGACAAAAAAAAAAATCAATTTGAGGTGTTAAACATGTGCTACTACTCGGATGTAGAAAAAACGAAAACGTATAAAAGACAGGAATCCCCCGAATGATTAATAAAAAATACGTAGTTGATTAAAAAGTATACATTTATATCAAAATCCAAAATAAAGTATTTTCTTATTGTGGATTTTAATAACCTCCTAGGAAATAAAGCAGCAAGTACTTCTGTTTTTTTGGGGGGGGGTTTTTTAACGGGAAAAATAAAGTTTTTTTTTTTACTCTAACGTACGGCATATCATATGTGCAGCAAATGTTTTCCATAAAAATGACTTTAATTAGGGTCAACAAAATATGAAAGTAAAGTAAATATCACATATTACATCTGCTAACTGAGGGGCTACATCTAAAAACTAACTTTTGAGAAAGCTAATTTAGTTACCAAACTGCACCTGTTAATCCTTGTAATAGTTTAATAAACTACAGGATAATGTTCGACAGTAAAAAGAATACAGTTCTCCAGATGCACACATGCTAGGGAAGCAGCACACTTTAGGGCAGAGGTTCTCTTTCCTTACCGTGGACAACATGAACGGTTATTAATTATGTGAAGGATCATAATTCTTGCACTTAACCTTGATCATTTCCATATTTTTTTAGTTGCATAATATTTATTTCAGCAACACTGGACCTAGATTTACAGATCAGTCTTCGTTGGTTTTAGAAAAGGTATGGACTGCAAGAGAGCTGACCAAAGTGAGTTTGGAAGATATTTAGGGAACACCTCTGAAATCTTTTTAGGCCACGTGAGGCTTGCAAAAAGTATACCATCCTCTTATCAGAACTGTTATGTAGAACGTATTCCTTAAATGCAAAACCTGATGCAGCCAATTGTACAGTATATCTCTAATAATTCCATGAATAGCTTTGTGGCAAATAGACTATCTCCGGTACGTATATGCAGTATTGTACCAGTTCGGCACACAAAATATTAATTTGAGTTACAAGTTGCATCTTGAAAGTACCTCAGCTGGGGTTTTCTGTGTTAGCCTAAAAGTGGGGTTATCGATGGGCGACCTGCTCTAGCGATATTGGGGGATGATTAAAAACCAAGAAGTTCAGTGGAAATAAGCAAATCCCTTTTTATGTAGCTTAAAATAAATTCCTCAAGAGATCTGGGGAACACAAGAGGGTGAGGCCAGGAAGACATTCCAGATGTATGAGTAAGTACTAAATATAAAATAATGTGGATATGATTCAGAACAACAACAAATATACCTTTGTAACATTTGCAATCTGATGAATGAAATGGTGCTAAACAATCGACTATTGTGAGGGTGAAAAAGTCAGATATCCGTCTGTCTTTCAAACTTATCATTAACTTCTTCAAGATTTAGTAAGTTTGCCACAGGCATAGAGACCAAACGCGATAAGTGGGTGACAATATTCTAGGAGTTACGGGGATAGAGCTCCAAGACATATTATGCTCTGCAGCATTTTTTAATAAAAAAAAAAAAATCCCCATTTTTTCTCCTAAGCATAAAAATGACATTTGAGATGGACGAATGAGAAGATAGGACACGCCTGGGAGGGTGGGCTTAGTCTGGTCCTATTGTAAAGGTTGTGGATAAAAAGCCTGTCTTTGGGATATGAAATTAGAATTCAACATAGAGAGTATGTTAGCCTAATTACACACGTGGATTCTCTTATTTTCAACTCTAAGCCCTGTTTGGAGGAATTGTTGTGTGGTAACATATTTAGATTTTCTTGTTTTTACCGTTATTTTACTAAACTGTCTGCATATATTGTACTGTATGTTTCTTGCAACATTCTTTTTTCTGGAGCTAAGCACTGTACTACTTTTGTATACACAATATAAATTGTAGTAAGTATTGTCTTTGAGCTCTAATTGAACTTGGCACGTTTTGAAAAAACTAACTGCTTTTTCGGTCACAATTTTGCTACAAAAGATTCTGTGTTGATTTCATATTTGTCTTAGTAAACGAGGACCAAGGACCTCTAGAGATAAGACTTCTTTTTTATTTATTTTTTTATTTTTGGTGGTGGCAGTGATTTAAGGTTATATTTGTGACGGATTGAGGGGAGATATTACGTGTTTAAGGGACCCTGCAGGGAGAAGAGGGGATTAGCTAGATCGCTATATGTATTAACCCTTGTCACATACATAAGTCAAATGTGTGCTGTTCGTGACGAGCACCCTGCAATTTCAAACCATTAGTGACAAATGAATTTTCCAACCCTGGAGAGGGTGGCCTCAGTATCTCACATAAACACATGTATTTGTTTATATAATAGACTAGCTGAGAGCCCCGGCGTTGCCCGGGATGTTTGTGGTGTGGGTGTGGCATTTGGGTGGGGAGTGGTCCACGCGGCCCATGTGCGGTGGTAGTGCTGCTGTGGCTGTACTGATGGTGATTGTATTGGTGTGCTGATTTGGGAGGGTTTGGTGCTGATGTGGGGGTGCGGATGTGGGTGTGCCAATGGGGGAGGTGCAAAGGTGGCGATGTGTGGGTGCTGATGGTGTTGATGGGGGCTGGGAATGGTTGGGAGCCTAGAATGCCAGTGTGCTGGGGGGGCATGGAATACCGGTGTGCTGATGTGGTGGTGCTGGGGTGTGTGTGTGTATACATGTTTGTGTGTATACATTGTATGTGTGTGTGTGTATACATTGTATGTGTGTGTGTGTATACATGTGTGTGTGTGTATGTGTACGTGTGTGTGTATACACGTGTGTGTGTATGTGTATACACGTGTGTGTGTATACACGTGTGTGTGTATGTGTATACACGTGTGTGTGTATACACGTGTGTGTGTGTATACACGTGTGTGTGTGTATACACGTGTGTGTGTGTATACACGTGTGTGTGTATACACGTGTGTGTGTATACACGTGTGTGTGTATACACGTGTGTGTGTGTATACACGTGTGTGTGTGTATACACATGTGTGTGTGTATACATTGTGTGTATGTATATATTGTGTGTGTGTATACACATGTGTGTATACACGTGTATACATGTTTGTGTGTGTGTATACATGTTTGTGTGTATACATTGTATGTGTGTGTGTATAAGTGTGTGTGTGTGTGTGTGTGTGTACATTTGTGTGTGTGTACACATGTTTGTGTGTGTATACACATGTGTGTGTATACACGTGTGTGTGTGTGTGTGTGTATACGTGTGTGTGTGTATATACGTGTGTGTGTGTGTATACATGTGTGTGTGTGTATACATGTGTGTGTATATACATGTGTGTGTATACACATGTGTGTGTGTATACACATGTGTGTGTGTATACACATGTGTGTGTACACATGTGTGTGTGTGTACACATGTGTGTGTACACATGTGTGTGTGTACACATGTGTGTGTGTGTACACATGTGTGTGTGTGTGTACACGTGTGTGTGTATACACATGTGTGTGTGTGTATACACATGTGTGTGTGTATACACATGTGTGTGTGTATACACATGTGTGTGTGTATACACATGTGTGTGTGTGTGTATATACGTGTGTGTGTGTATACACGTGTGTGTGTGTATACATGTGTGTGTGTGTGTGTGTATACATGTGTGTGTATACATGTGTGTGTGTGTATACATTATGTGTATGTATACCTGTGTGTATACGTGTGTGAGTGTATACGTGTGTGTGTGTGTGTACATGTGTGTGTGTGTATGTCTCCATGTGTGTGTGTGTATGTCTCCATGTGTGAGTATACGTGTACATGTGTGTGTGTACGTGTCTACGTGTACATGTGTGTGTGTACGTGTACATGTGTGTGTGTGTGTGTGTGTGTGTGTGTGTACGTGTCTACGTGTACATGTGTGTGTGTGTGTGTCTACGTGTACATGTGTGTGTGTCTACGTGTACGTGTGTCTACGTGCGTGTGTGTACGTGTGTGTGTGTGTGTGTGTGTGTGTGTGTGTACGTGTGTGTCTACGTGTGTGTCTACGTGTGTGTCTATGTGTGTGTGTGTCTACGTGTGTGTGTGTTTGTGTATACGTGTGTGTGTTTGTGTCTACGTGTTTGTGTCTACGTGTGTGTGTTTGTGTATACGTGTGTGTGTGTATACGTGTGTGTGTATACGTGTGTGTGTGTCTACGTCTGTGTGTGTGTCTACGTGTATGTGTGTATGTGTGTGTGTCTACGTGTGTGTGTGTGTCTGTGTCCCTGTGTGTCCTTTGGCCCGTGACTCCGCCTCAGGGAAGGGGGGGGGACGTGGTGGGAAGTGGGGGGGGGGTGGGGGGGAGGTGGTGGGAAGGTAGTGGGAAGGAGGGGGGTGGGGGGGAAGGGGAGGTGGTGGGAAGGGGGGGGTGGGGGGGAGGTGGTGGGAAGGGGAGGGGTGGGGGGGAGGTGGTGGGAAGGGGAGGGGTGGGGGGGAGGTGGTGGGAAGGGGGGGGGTGGGGGGGAGGTGGTGGGAAGGGGGGGGGTGGTGGGAAGGGGGGTGGGTGGGGGGGAGGTGGTGGGAAGGGGGGGGAGGTGGTGGGGAGTTGGGAAGGGGGGTGGGGAGGTGGGAAGGGGGGTGGAGGTGGTGAGGAGGTGGTGGGAGGTTGTAAGGGGGGAGTGAAGGGAAGGTGAAGGGGAGGTGAAGGGTGGGGGTGGAGGGGAGGTGAAGGGGGGGGGTGGAGGGGAGGTGAAGGGGGGGTTGGAGGGGAGGTGAAGGGGGGGGTGGAGGGGAGGTGAAGGGGGGGTGGAGGGGAGGTGAAGGGGGGGGGTGGAGGGGAGGTGAAGGGGGGGGTGGAGGGGAGGTGAAGGGGGGGGTGGAGGGGAGGTGAAGGGGGGGGTGGAGGGGAGGTGAAGGGGGGGGGGTGGAGGGGAGGTGAGGGGGGGTGGAGGGGAGGTGAAGGGGGGGGGTGGAGGGGAGGTGAAGGGGAGGTGAAGGGGGGGTGGAGGGGAGGTGAAGGGGGGGTGGAGGGGAGGTGAAGGGGGGGTGGGGGGGTGAAGGGGAGGTGGGGGGGTGAAGGGGAGGTGGGGGCGTGAAGGGGAGGTGGGGGGGGTGAAGGGGAGGTGGGGGGGGTGAAGGGGAGGTGAAGGGGGGTGGAGGGGAGGTGAAGGGGGGGTGGAGGGGAGGTGGAGGGAGGTGGAAGGGAAGGGAAGTGGAGTGAGGGGAGGTGAGGGGTGGGTGAGGGGAGGTGAGGTGAAGGGGGGTGAGGGGAGGTGAAGGGGGGTGAGGGGAGGTGAAGGGGGGTGAGGGGAGGTGAGGGGGGGTGAGGGGAGGTGAAGGCCGCTCCCTCACCCGTCCGGCCGCTCCCTCACCCGTCCGGCCGCTCACTCACCCGCCCGGCAGCTCCCACGTGGATCTGAGGCGGGAGGCAGCTTGTTGTGGCCGCTCCCCCGCTGTGTCCCGGGCACTTGCTCCTCCGCTGACTGTAGCGGCGCCGGGGGGGGGGGGGGGGTTTGAAAGCGCGGGAGACACGGGGAGAGGAGGAGGTGCGCGAGGGTGTGGAGGCCCCCCCCCCCCCCCCGGGTTATACATGCTGCTAATGTACACCCCCCCCCTACTGTGTGTGTGTGTGTCCGTGTCCGTGTGTGTGTGTGTGTGTGTGTGTCCGTGTCCGTGTCCGTGTGTCCGTGTGTGTGTCCGTGTCCGTGTCCGTGTCCGTGTGTGTCTGTGTGTGTGTTTGTGTCCCTGTGTGTGTCCCTGTGTGTCCTTTGGGCCGTCACTCCGCCTCAGGCCAATGAGAGGTGTGCGGGGGCGGCCCAAGGGACCAATGAGATTTCCCCTAGGGACACCGGACATCCAGCAGGCAGGCAGGCAGGCTGGCATGCATGCAGGCAGGCAGGCATACAGTGCTTTCACTAATATAGTATAAGATGGACAATTGAGCTTCTTTTTATTAACAATTTCACAAAAGTTCTTTATTATGATAAGAATGCTAATAATAATAATGCCATTGTATTAGCTCTTTTTATTCTTTATATTTATAAACTGCTACTATTGAATACAGCTTTCACAAGGGCAAGGACTAACCTGCAGACGTTACAGTCTTTGGTGAGTACCTTCTAAACATAATATATTTATTTAAATAACAATAAATAAAAAAAGTAATCAGTAATGGGATACAGTATTCGCCAATTGATCTAAAACTGATCAACTTGATAATTTTTGTTTCTTATATAGCGCCGACAGTGTACACAGCGATGTAGATCACATTTGCAGGCACACTGAGTTCCTGCCCCATGGAGATTATAATCTAATTGTGGTGCCTGAGGCACAGGGAGATAAAGTGATTTACCCAAGGTAACAAGGAGCCAAGGCCGGGACTCACCCACTTCTAAGGCAGTGTCATTACAGCTACCCCTTGAGCCCTGATTACGTAGTTGAGATTGTTTCATGTTGACTAGAGGTAAAAATATGCGTATGAACAGATCTACTCAACGCTGGTCACTACTCTGTAGTAAATACGATGCTGGATTGTAACGTTAAAGTGTTGGACTCCAATAAGAGAAACATTTTCAGTGGGTGATAATGTATGCAGCTCAATAATCTATCTTGTCTCGGTGTAAATGTAGAAGTAGACGGCTGTAAGTATAGAGGCATGATCTGTACGTTTTATATTGTAGCATATTTTGTGGGCAGGTAAAAATGTCTCACGATATAAACAAATCACTCTTAAAAGAGCAGTCCCACATAACAGATCCCAAAAAGGAACAACCTATCTGTGTAACTGCCTTCCTTTGAAAGAGTCAATGTTACTCATTTGAATCCTGCCAAAAAATAAGTATATTTCCCTTTTCTCCAGGCTAGCTGTAATACCGCCTGTAACAGGGAAGCAACCCTGTCTCAATAAGGCTGCAATACAAAGCCTCAGTATTCTGAGACCCCAGCAGGGAGCTGGTTAATTGCAACTAGACAATTAACCAGTCTCCACCTGGTAATCAGACAGGTTTAAAACTCCTGCTGAAATAGACTCTCTGGATACTGTGTGCTGATAAGACACAAGGGAACAGCCCTCTCTTCCAGGATGCAGCAAACCCGGGAACCTACCAAAGGCTGGACCCTCAACAAACACCCATCCATCGAGAACCAGAGACTGACTTGAAGGGCCACCTGCATTGAGGTACCTTTTGAGACTTTGGGGTGATAGAATGGTGAGGGACTGGGAAGTGAGTTAGCCCTAACACAGGGATAGGTGTTTGTTTATTTTGTTTCTTTTTGTATGCTTTGCCTTGTTAAAGGAACAGGCTCAATAAAGCCAGGTTACAATTTCACCCTAATCAATCTGCATTCATGTACCTCTGCGCACACATCTCCTAGGCCAAGGCACCACTGCACGCGCCTGCACACCCGCCACGTGCACGGCTCTTCACCGCAATCTGTAGGGAGCTTTTTTTTAGGCACGGGGGGGCGTGGCCAAAACGGGGGGCACAGCCTTGACTGCTGGGAGACATAGGGCTGGAGGGGAAAGAGACCGCTGGAATACACAGGGCTGGAGGGGAAAGAGACTGCTGGGAGATCCCATGCATGGCCCACAACCTGTTATGCGGACCCAATGCCCATGGGATTAACCCCTGTATTAACCCCTGTGTTGCCAGAACTGCAGAGAAGGGTCTTTCCCCTCCTGATATATAAACATGAGACCCTCCTCTCTGATTGGCTCCCAGGCGCACCATGTGACGCGTCGCCGCACGGGATCACAATCCTGTTGTAGCCCCTGCTGGTTGACGCGTTATAGTGCGCAGTGAGCCAGGAAGTCACTGGGGACTGCTAGGGAGGAGGTATGGGGCTGGGTGCGTGCGGCACCGGCTGCACCGGGGACCTAGCCTTACACTGCCAAATCAGCATTTTACGTTTATCTGTTTGACCAATGATCGCATCAAACTACTATACAAACAATGGACAAAACAAACAATTCCCCTCTAGTTTTGAGGACTGACATACAGTCTTACCTTAGCAAAGACATTACACAAAGAGGGTTGTGTGTCAAGATCTGCTACTGTACATGCAAAACAGGAGCAAACAAACTGCACCAGATTATCACAGAACAAAATCCCATGGGATAAAAAGGATTGTTCTGCGTTCGTAAATATGGTGAAATTGTGTTTGCCTCCCTAAGGCATAGCAGAAATTAATGTAAATAGTTGTGACACCAAATTCAAATGGCACCTCTCATATGCTAAAAATATTACAATATACAAGAAGAAGGGACATATGTCACAAATGAAAGACATTACAATAAACATAAATGCTAAATCCTGTTGCATCTGCAAAGTATACAAAATGTCAAACAAATAGCTAATAGCATCACATACTGGGGTTATACATTTCATAATAATTAGTACATTGTTATACAACGGGAATAAAATATGAATATTGTGCATGTATACTGCCCTCCACAGTAGCTTTCAAGTGTATTGTGTATTTGTATCCTTCACCTAGATCAGCAAGAACCACGTCCCTTCTGTCTTTGGAGTTACTAGCGGATTTGATACAATGTTATCTGTGAGTACAACACTGCACTCCTACACGTGTTCGTATTGGAGAACAGGTTAAAAACCGATCAATTCAAAGTACGTTCTATGGGGAAAAATAAATTCTAATGCTAGCTGCACAGGAATCTCATTAAAGTAAAACTTGGATCTACTCCAGGGTACATGTAAGAAAGCAAGGACAAGTGAAAGTCTTACTGTGTTGCTGCATGGACTGAAAATGAATTTCTCCTCATTAAATGGTCTTGAAAGATGCAGTCCCTTTTAATAAAAGTACATTTAAACGGGGATAAAGTGCAACATGTTTCCTGAAATATTTAATATTGATTTCAAAATCTGATTTATGTGCGATAGCTTTTTAAACGCAGTCATGTAAGCATAATTATTTTTTAATGGAATTCTTAAATGCTGCAGTGATTCCTATGATGCAGTGCCAAGAATGGATTTTACACAACGTTTCCATACATTTCAAACATCCATGCTGTGAAATTGCAAAGTTCTCCGGTTCTGGAGAAGATTTTTGTTCTATTCATTTTAAAGGAGCAATCCAAGCTGATTTTTTCTTGTCTTCATTTTTGAATACAGGATTGAAGCAGGGAGTCTCCGGGGCTGAACCTTGTTACCTTCAGCTCTGGGGACCCCCTGCTTCCGAAGATACTTACCTCCGAAGGGGTTGCCGGTATCTTCTGCAGTTTAAAGCCCCTGGTCACATTGGCCAATAGGAAGCTGCACTGGATGAGGTCACGGCTTCCTATTGGCCTGCAAGGCCCGGGAGCTTTCAAAAGTGGCCACAATGTTAACCCTGGAGAGGCTGCTGGCACCAACTATGGAGGTAAGTACCTGCGGAAGCAGGGGGTTCTCAGAGTTGAAATTAATGGGGGTTCAGCTCCGGAGACGACCTGCTTCATTCCTACATTAAAAAAAAATACAAACGGCTTGGATTGCCTCTTTAATGAAGCTGAACTCTTCTCCTGCACAGTATGTATATCTTCACTTGTACAGCACCAGCCATGCGCTCCCCAGCTGTAACCCACGCGAGAAAAGAATAGGAGACATAATGGGAATAAGTGCTACAGTAAAGTGAACAATAAGAAAAGGAGTCCAGGCCCCGCAGAGTGGTACATAGGGAGGACCTACAGCGGCAGTACAAGGGTGTTATGGCAAGTGTGTATGAGATGTATAGGACTAGTTAAAGGTCTAGTACTTTGGGGTTACTCAAATGCCTCTTTAAAGAATTGTAATTTCAGATGGGTCTTAAAGGAGCAATTCAAGCGTCATCTAAAAATATTTTTTAACATAGCATTGAAGCAGGAGATCTCCGGTGCTGAACCCCATTAATTTCCGTTCAGGGGACCCCCTACTTCCCAAGATACAGACCTCCATATGGGGTACCTCAGCAAAGTTTACAGCTCCTGTGTCACGTGGGTCAATAGGAAGCCGAACCTGATGACGTTACGGCTTCCTATTAGCCCGCACGGCGTGGGAGCTTGGGATTGCCGTCATTACGTGAACCCCAATAGCTGAGCCACTACTGGCAACCCTTACAGAAGTATCTCAGGAACCAGGGAGTCCCTGGAGCTGAAATTAATGGGGTTCAGCTCCAGAGTCCCCCTGATTCAATCCTGTAATTAAAAAAAATATATATATATTAAAACGCAATGCAGCCTGTTCTGCTGCTGCAAAGACAAACAGCCTGCAGTTGAGCACCCCTGATCCAGGACACACGTTTGCTGATCTGTAATAGTGATACATGCACAACATATCTCCACATAATGGCCCAAACCTCTAATTTTACAATTACTTCACTTAGACGCCAGCACAGTGCTAGGAAATGGTCTTTACTTGCCTGTATTTTAAGGGATAATTTGCGAGGAAACTGCTTAAGAATAATCCATTGCAATCTATACGATCTTCAAGCAATACCCATATGTAGTCCAAAGTCACCACAAAACCACATTAGAAGTGGCTGATGCAAGGAACGTGTTTTTGGAAGATATTTCGGTAACATGTTCTGTACTGAAGGATTCTTTGCATCATTTTTCCACTACTTAATTAGCCTGCAGAAGAAACTCCAGATGTTACTTTCACGCAAATAGCGGGGGTATCGAGAAATGTTGAAGACATCCGAAATCCATTAAACAAAAAATGATATTTGCGACTGCCAGATTCAACTCCATGAAATAAGCTAAGAAAGAAAACTTGTACACGAGTTAATTCTACTTAAACACTGCACCTGCTCCAACGAAAAAGCCCATTCATTTATTGCCAGAAAACGATTAAAACATTCTTTCAATAAAGAGAATGTGCTACATTTTTTCTTCTGTCAGCTTTTTATTACTCAAACACATGCATTGCATTTTTGACTGGTGCAGTCGAATGTAATCAGTCTATAAAACCCCCACCCCCAACATAGTGTATAGATGTATTATATAAGTCTGTTAGACTGAGGCACTCCAAAACAACAGGTATGGTGTGGGTACTCTGTAATACACGGGTAACCGTGTATAATAAGTCCATACTAATCACAGGCACTCCCATATCGCAGTGATTCACTGATTGGCCTGATGTTTCAGTTCACAATAAAACCTTTTTCAAGAAGAACAACCCGTGGAATAAAAACACCCTTACTGAGGATAATCAAGGGTGTTGCATACCACTGTTTGTTGTTCTTTACAAATGTTTAATTGTGAATAGAAATGTCGGACCAATAAATTAATCACTGCAATATTGGAGTACCTGTGCAGGTGCGGATATATATATATATATATATATATATATATATATATATATATATATATAATTTAAAATATATATTTAAAAACTTTAAAAAGGAAAAACATAAAAAAAATTACAGAATTTGTATTTATTATAGGTATACTCACTATACAGTATACAGTATGTAATGTATATTTGTAATGTTCCTTTTTAAAGTTTTCCTACTTATTACATACTAAAATAGTACAGTATATTGAGGCCTCCTTCAAAATAACAACCAATGTGCATTTTATAGTAATTGCTCTAACTCACCACTGCAACTTTGGGATCAATTACGTCTTTATACCCTAGTTTAAAGTGCTTCATAAAGTTAAAATTGTCGTTAATTTAAGGTTAAATTTATACAGAACAAAGACATTTTCAAACAGGGTTGTCCCAGTGCCAAAGAGGGAAGGGTCATGCTGCCCGCAGGATTACCTATAACACAGCAATGCAGCTAGAAATTAAATCTAATTGACCTTCTTAAACAAATGTAACTATTCTAAAAACAAAGATGTGTCTGCTTTTGTTTCTCCGGAAACTAGGCACCAATTCCCGTTCTTTGGGGCATATGAAAAGGGGAGTGGTTTGTCAATCAAGAGCTTCCTCTATCCTCATTCCAGCCTGTCCCCGTCAGAGAGGCAACAATGGGAAAGGAGGAGGCCTGTGTAAACTCTTGTTGAAGACAGTGACATCAAACTAAAGGAAGTAGCCAGAGGAAATCAACCCCCTTCCAAGTCTCAATTCACAATGTTTATAACAAACAGGTGTTATTAGAGTTTGGTATTAAAAAAAAAAAAACACTTCAGTGCCAGAGAGCCACGCCACCTCCGTGGCCACGGACCCTCCGGCACTGACTGATCATGTGACCGCTCTTCTGAGTGATCGCATGATCGATTCCAGGCCGAACGTGAAAGGGAAGGTCCGCTCTTCGGTGTAGTTCGCAAACCGCAGCCAATCCCTAAAAAAAAACCATGACGTATAGTATTCGGCACACAGGCCGGCACTTTTTATAACACACACTGAACACCGAGAGGGCACTGAAGGGGTTAAAGCAGTCTTTTTTTTTTTTTTTTTTACGGAAGAGACCTCTTAAAACATGGATTTATTCTTGTAAATCTGATGCTCCCCTCAGAAAGTATGATGCAGTCTCACGGTTACCATAGTACCCTCACAAGTTAGAGATCAAGAAAATCAAGATTAACAAAAAATATATATATTTATATATATATATTTTTTTTTAATTTAAAGCGCAGTGGGCAAGATAGGAGTTCCATTCTTATAGGCATCTGGAGGGGATTGCTGCTTCATGTACTTGGGCATTTCCCTTTGTGGGACCTTTAATCAGCCCTTTAACATTATCGAAAATGATCCCCACTGATCTGCCCTGATTAATACCAGGAAAGACTATCAGCTAGAGAGGCTTTCCAAAGATCGCCGAGGTACACTGCTGCGTGGCTCTCGTCTGCAAAAAAGGATCAAATATTCCTTGTACATTGAGAAAACATATTAATGAATGCATAACACGGCTTTCTGAACAGTGTGCATAAAAAAATGTAACCATAATTACCCCCTGCCCGAACTGAAATACTGTATATAGAAATCTATACCCAACCCTTTAAAAGCAGCAGCACAGGTTAACTCTGTAAGGGATGCCAGTATCTCTGAAGTTTAAAGGTCCAGGTCACGCAGGCCAAAAGGAAAGTGCACCGGATGATGAAACAGCTTCCTATTGGCCCACGGGACATTTAAACGCGGTCATTAGATGAAGGATCACGGTTTCTCTGTTTTGCAGGGATACCGGCACAATTAAAGAGGTAAGTATTTCTGCAATCAAGGGCTCCCCCGGAGTTGAAATTAACAGGGGTTCAGCTCCGCAGACCTCCTGCTTTAAACCTTTAATAAAAAAAAAAATAAAAAAAAAAATATATATTTATTTATTTATTAAAGGTTTAAAGCAGGAGGTCTGCGGAGCTGAACCCCCGTTAATTTCAACTCCGGGGAGCCCTTGATTGCGCAAATACTGCAATATATGTGTATGTGTGTGTGTGTGTGTGTGTGTGTGTGTATATATGTGTGTGTGTGTAGCTATATATATGTGTGTAGCTATATATATGTGTGTAGCAGGGGCTTTCCCCTGCCCTCCCTCGCTTACCTCTGCACAGCGTGGGGGGGGGGGCAGGGGGGTGCGCGCTACCAGTGAAGAGGCGATCGGATCGCTGGAGACAACCGACGGCTCCCTTAGCAGGGCGCCGCCATCTTGAAAAGGCTCGCGCATGCGCAGAAGCAGTTGAGCATTCGCAATAGGTTTCCAAGTGCGGCGGCCATCTTGTTACACCCCATGAGCGGCCATTACACCCAAAAGCCCCGCCGGGGGACAACAACACCCAGCAGCCACTGGGGTTGCTAGATCACATGGCGCAAGACAGCCAATCGGGCTGCAGCAATCCCCTGCGGCCAGATAGATACTTTTTGCGCACTAGGAAGCACGCCAGTCGAAGCTGGGACAAGGAAGGGGTAGGTTGTGTGCCAGATACCCCCTGTTAGGCCCCAGCAAGGCACCGACTCCCCTTTCAGCTTGTGGTTGCTGCTGGGACAGGCCAAGTAGATAGTGACACTGCCCCTGTAGCACAAGTGATAGGGACCAAGCCAGGACACAGCTGCATCCTGGCCTCAGGTGGTCTGGGACCAGACACCTGCTACTGCAGAGACTATTAAAGGTGGTACAATCCACGCGGGACCCACTGTAGAGGCGGAGGCGTTCGCCACTCTAGATCCGTGGATCCCATCCTACAGCTGCAGTGCGCCCAGGTACACCTCAACACAAGTGCACCAACGTACACCTCAGTTCTAGTGGGCAGCTCTGACCTACACATTTGGTGTGGGTTGCGAATCGTGAACACCGGGGTGGTTGGGTGCCCGAGGGCCCCTTAGGTGTGGGGGCTATATAATTGGGGTATGGACACTGTGTTGGGGCATGGTGATGTGTACAGTAAACCGGTTATATTATACAAGTGTGTATTCGTTACTGTCCTGCACGGGGTTATCCCACACGGTTAGGATCCCGCGCAGGTGGAGGTGCTGTCGACCAACGGATCAGGAACACCCCAGGCTCCCAGCAGTGGAGGCGCAGACCTCCTGTGAGCCACAGGTAAAGCACCACACACACACTAGCCACCATATCTCCCAGGGGTGGGGGAAAGTGCGCTACATATATATATAACCCCTATTGCTGCTTTAATGGCCCATCGCTCATTTAATTTGCTATAGGAGGGGAAAAAATGAGGGTACAATTACTTTTGCTTGTTCTTGGACAACACGTTTTAGTGACAGAAATGTAATACTTTTAGGGGCGGTTTCCTCACTGGGTCTCTCAGGTGGGGTACCTTATCGGAGTATACATGATCTGCTAAATTACACTAAATCATCACAGATAGGGAAGTAAAAGCACATAGAAAATAAGGCTTGCAAGCTTAGTTGGTCTGTTCATTTCCCTTCCTCAGAGACCATGTGTCAGTCTAAACCTTTATCCAGTTACAAACAAGTTTCTCCTTAACATTTTCTAGCCAAGGTCATGAACTGGGTTACTGCCTCACAGCTTTCTGCTGATCAGACCAATAAGGTGGCTTAGGATCTCCCAGGGCTCCTGACCCTTGCACAGCATGAAGTCTGAACCTGCTTACCCAGTGGAAAGAAGACATTCAGTAACTGTACTGATGTGGCTTACGCAGCATCATGTTTTGTTTGTTTGCTACCAGATATTAAAGGTTTGCCCCACGGTTGTTTTACTTAAAGAAGCAATTCCAGCCTATCTAACCCAGCCCTCAGCTCACCTCGCTCCCCCACCCTCTTTAATTTTTAATTTTTTAAAGGTATATGTTTATTTGTGCAGCGCTGTACAGATGTAATATGTTTGACAAACTAATGCAATACATAATGGGAATAAGCTACCTGAACAAGCTCCTCACCCCTACCACTTGCAGCACTTATCACCTGAGATCAGACTCCAAAAGACTATTCATGGTCCCAAGGCTCAACAAAGTATCCGGACGTTCCTCCTTCTCCTTCCGTGCACCCCAAAACTGGAACAACCTACCAGAGACTCTCACATCCACCACCAGTTTAAGTTCTTTCAAATCTAAGGCTGTCTCACATTTTAACCTGGTCTGTAACTGTTTCATACGCTCATAATATATATTTTCTTTAACTGTGCACGCAATGTCTTGTATATAATGTATACCCTGTTCATTTATAACTGTACTTGTAACCATGTATTATTTGTTTTACTCTGTGCCCAGGACATACTTGAAAACGAGAGGTAACTCTCAATGTATTACTTCCTGGTAAAATATTTTATAAATAAATAAACAAAGCGCTTCAGACAAAACGTTAGGAAAATGAGTCTATGCCCTGAAGAACTTACATTCTAAGTGGTAAGTAGGGGGAACTTACAGACACAGTACTGTCCCAGGCCACGGGTGTCAGGGGGCATCTGCTGGAGACCCTAACATGTCTCAGATCCGCGGAGGTGCCTCTCAGAGGAGACCTGCTGGAGGCCGGTGGAAGTGACGGGCACCTCTGCGGGACCTCCGGCAGGCCTCTAGCAGGCCCCCTCCATCCTCCAAGGCTGCAGGTAAGCACGCCCTGGCCTCCAGTCACTGGAGTAAAGGGTTTACGATGCACAGCAGTTATATACAGTACATGCCATAAAGTCTAGATCACCAATGTAGTAACGCACCAATGTTTGCCGGATCACCTTTTGGCTTTGTTGGGATTGAGGCTTTTGTGATGAATGTATTTAATTTACTATTTTATCTCGGTTTTATCATCTTTATTTTTTAATTTCTAATTGGGGGGGGGGGGGGGGGAGAGAATCCACAAAAATATTTTCTAGCTGCATTTTTAACATCTTTTGCTTAAAACAATGAAAAATACATAATATATATATATATATATATATATATATATAAATGTAAATAGAACTGTATGCTCATCTGCATGTCTTAGGCAGGTCTGCAACCCCGCCTTTCACCATTATCACCCAGCATTGAGCACTTCCACTGCAGCAAGGGATTCTATATATATATATTTTTATATATATATTTTTATATATATATATATATATATATATATATTTTTTATATTTTATATATATATATATAAATAATCAAAAAATAAATAGATGATACCGTTCTGTGGCTAACGAAATGCTTTTATCTGTGCGACCTTTCGAGATACACTGATCTCTTCTTCCGGCGATGTTACAATGATCACAGCCGGAAGAAGAGATCAGTGTATCTCGAAAGCTCGCACAAATAAAAGCATTTCGTTAGCCACAGAACGGTATCATCTATTTATTTTTTGATTATTGAAGCTCGGCTAACACGGTACTGATACCTCTACATGTATTTATATATATATATATATATATATATATATAATATATATATATATATATATATAAATACTCAAGCTTATGTCAGTCGGACTGTACTTGGAAACAATGGGTCCCGTGTGCAAACCAGTTTCGCCCCCCCCCCCCCCTCCAACACTAACGATTGATTGATAGAAAACGCTTTTCTAGCTGCTGCTACACTGCTGGTATATTTTTATACTCGTTCTATACTGCCCATTCACCACGGACCACTTGTGGGACATTAGAGAGACTTTTCTGGTCAGCCCTTGCGTTGTGGGGTCACGAACAACAGACCTCATATCCGGAATACACTGATAGTGTGGAGGACTTCCGGGTCACACTGTGGCGGTCTCATTCCTGTATCCCCTGTTGGATGTCGGTTCGGAAGAGCTGGGACTACACAGACGGAGAGATTGGCGCGCAAACAGAGGCATATCGTGGGCGGTTGGCGAATGAGTATACTCATTACATGCTTTTATTATTCATGTGTTTGTGAGTTTGCATTTGTTGGTTCTATTCATTTTTATTAAATTGTATTTTTTCATGCTGCACTAGGATCGGGCGCTTTCTTTTCTTGTTGTTCATATATATATATATATATATATATATATATATATATATATATATATATATATATGTGTATATATATATATATATATATATATATATATATATATATATATACATGCCAAGGTAAAGGACACACCTTGTCATTAAGCCTACAAGGATAACCTACAACCCTCTGATACATCATGCAGATACTGACAGAGTCTGCGTTGGCCCTACAGCTGTTTAAATATTTTAACTCCATATCAGCATTATGTACAGGTCTCTTAGGAGTTATACTACATGCTTCAGACATAGTTACCATTGAAAGGGCAACTTGATTATATCTCACCACATGCTTCATGCACGTATTCATAATAAGCAGCCCTATAAAAAATATAAAAAGTGCTGACCTCCTTAAGCATAAGAAACGTACAAATTAATAGTAAAGTGTAACATAGCCAGTTGTTGCTGCCCATTTACAGAAAAGATCTGGCTTTTGTCACTCGGAATTGTATCACAGACATCTTTGTCAAATACCGATGGCATTTTTATTGTTCCAATTAGAACAAAGATGGTGTTTCTAGCATTCACCTGGTTAGTCAGCAACTGTGATTCGACAGAAGCCTTTGAAGCAGGGGTGGCCAACTCCAGTTCTCAAGGGCCACCACCAGGTTTTCAGGATATTCCTGCTTCAGCACAGATGGGTCCATCTGAGCCACCTGTGCTGAAGCAGGAATATCCTGAAAGCTTGACCTGGTGGTGGCTCTTGAGGACTTTCAACCCCCCCCCCCATGCCCCTACCCCCCAGAGAAACACAAGTTACATCCAAGTACTCTTTAATAAAAGCGTGAACCATCTTAAGTCCATTTATATGAGTCCTCCTTTAAAAATACAGAGACGATACCCGAGGCCAAAAGAGTTGATGAGGTCACCAAGTGATCGCGTCTAGAGAGAAAAAGAGTGGTCCCAGAATAAACCCATGAGGTACTCCAACAGATAGATCAACAGAAGACGAAGAAATATTAGCAACAGAGATAGAGAATATGCGATGGAAGAGGTGTAATGACCAGGATAGAGCTTTGTTGCGTTTAGAATATGAAGGAGGAGAGTGTGATCGACAGTATCAAAAGCAGCAGAGATCGAGTAGGATTAGAAGGGAAGGTGACCTTGGGATTTTGCTTCATGTAGATCATTGGCTACTTTAGTAAGCACAGTCTCTGAGTGAGCTGTATGAAAGTCAGATTGTAAAGGGTCCAGGAGGGCATGGGAATTAAGAAAGTTGATCATATGGGAGAACACAGGACATTCTAGGAATTTGGAGGCAAACGGCAGCAGTGATACATGGTGGTAAATAGTAAGGCATGTAAGGTCTCGTTTGTTTTTAAGAATAGGTGTGACCACCGCATGCTGAAAGTTAGAGGGGAAAGTGCCAGAGGATAGGGAGGAATTGAAAATGTGTGTGAGTGTGTGGACAAAGACAGGAGTAAGAGTTCTGATAAGGTGTGAAGAGATATTATCGAGAGGGCATGTGGTAGAGGGAGAAGAGAAGATCAACTTAGAAACTTCCAACTCTAATCTAAGAAAATGAGTCGAGTGGAAGGCGATTTAGGTAAAAGCAGAAGGGAAGGGACAGCAGGAATCCAATAGTGGATAGCATTCACTTTGCCTTTAAAGTAATCGCCAAAGGCTTGAGAAGTGAAGGAAGGATGGGAAGTGGAAGGAGAAGATCGGAGGAAGGAGTCAAACACAGAGAAAAGATGGCGTAGATTGAATTTGTGAGTGTTGATGAGTGAGGAAAAGTAGTGTTTAGCCTGAGAGAGTTAAAACAGGAGAGGAGAAATTTATAGCCAGAGTGTGAGATTTCCTCCATTGGCATTCAGAGGACCGAGTGCCGATGCGAAAGAAGCATTTGTAAATTTAGTCACGGCCATGGGTTAGAGGGATGGGTGTACCGGAGCCTAGAAAGGCAATATAGATCAAGAGAGGAGGAGAGGATAGAGTTGTAAGAGTTGACCGAGTGGAGGGAAGGATAGCCTAAGAGATGTGGATAGAAGGAGGAGTGTGGGGAAGTTGGGGAGAAATGTTTACAAAGGAATGAGGAAGAGAGAGGAGAGAGAGAAAGACACAGAGAGAGAGAGAGAGAGAGAGAGAGAGAGAAAAAGAGAAAGAGAGAGAAAGAGAGAGAAAGAGAGAGAGAGAGAAAGAAAAAGAAAGAGAGAGAGAGAGAGAGAGAGAGAGAGAGAGAGAGAGAGAGAGAGAGAGAGAGAGAGAGAGAGAGAGAGAGAGAGAGAGAGAGAGAAAGGAGATGAGAAGAGGATTTGTAGGAGTTCTTTTTATTGAGGTGTGCAGAAGTAGCTGGGATAGAGTTCTGTAAATAGTGGTGCAGTGTGGGGGCACATGCAAAGGTGGAGGGAAGGATAGACTAAGAGATGTGGATAGGAGGAGGAGAGTGTGGAAGTTGGGAAGAAAAGTTTACAAAGGAATGAGGAAACTGCAAACAGAAAGTGCAATAGGGAGGGCATATTGGGATGCAGTGCATATGGTAGGGAGAGAAAGTTAGGAGGAGAGGGTTCCCAGGTATTAGATTAAATTACTTTTGAGAGCAAAATTATAAATCAGGCCTGAGAGGAAAGTTTAGCATAGAGCAGCGGTGCACAAACTAGGGAGCGCGGGGTTTACAGAGGCCCCGAGCGCTTCCCGAAGGCACTTAAATTAAGTGCAGTGGAAGCGGTGAAGGCCTTTGTATTTTGCAAGGGGAACAGCCGGCAGGGGGGCGCAGGGAAAAAAGATTTTGCTCCCCTGGCATAGAGGGTTACATAGAAGTTATAGTCTTAAAGTTGTGTATAAATTGCCAGAACTTATAAGAAGGTAAGTTCTAACAAGTACAGAGCAGATGTTGAAGGGATGAATCCAGTGACGCTACTGCTGTTTATTGATTCACCAGAAGAATGGCCCAACGTGCTAACTTTAATTTCCCAGAAGGGAAATATCCGAAACAGTCAAAATCAAAAGGTGAATTTAACAGGCACCGGGGAAGGGTTTTACTTATTTAAAAAAAATTAAAAAAAATAAACTTTGACATATAAAGCTATTTTAATTTTAATTATAATGTATACTTGATTAATTATTTTATTATTTATAAATTATATAAAATAATAATTTATCAATTATACCATACCATGCACGAATCGAACCCATGACCCTTCATACACTAGTAACAATTATCTAGCTGCTACACCATAGGATTGGTGTGATGTAATTGACTCTATAAACAAACTCAACTTCCTTTCAGTACTGTGCAGTAGAAGTTAAGTTTGTTTATAGAGTCATTGACATCACACCAATCCTATGGTGTAGCAGCTAGAGAATTGCTAGTAGTGTATGAAGGGTCATGGGTTCGATTCCTGCATGGTATAGTAAAATTATTGGTGTAGGGGGAGGAGTGTGTGAATGTATGTGTGTCCGTTAGCAATAAAGCATTGAATGTTATAATAATAATAATAAAAAATGTTTTTAAATCGGGAGCCATGCTCAGACTGCATTATAAGCGGATCTGCGTTGTAGCAGATCGCGCTATAACAGGGTTGAGCTGTATATCTATAAAAAATAATAATACTAGGTTTCTTTTAAAAGGAGACAAACCCTTTTTCAAAAACGAGTAAAAATAGGCCCTACAAGTTAGAATTCCCAGAGCCAGCAAACTTCGAGGCATTATGTAAAAGAGAAAGATACCAAAAAGGATTAATTACTATGATATATGCAGGACTAGAGTCAGTAGGGAACACCCCAGACCACAGATACATGACCAAATGGGCTAGGGACATAGAGATAGATATTGACAGGGAGGACTGCGAAGACATTTGGGACAATGCAGCCAAATCTTCTATATGCACAACTACAAAAGAAAACATCTATAAAATTCTCTTATCAATGGTATCTCATGCCGGCGAGACAAACAGAATTTTCCTGAGGCTACAGATCTCTGTTGGAGAGCGTGTGGGCAGGTCGGAGATATGGCCCACATTTGGTGGAAATGTCTAGCAGTTAAAAAATATTGTTAAGTAGTTCAGGGAATCATCATTGAGACAACAGGTCTTGAGATCCCACTAGACCCTCTGACTTAATGTAGATAGGAAAAGCCGTCTGCAGAGCTCAAAGGCAATGTGAACAAGTAAAAGAAATACAGTGAGCAGCTAAATAAACCTATATAACTAAAATACTAAAAAAAACTACTGTGAGTATACTATGAGCGTTGTTCAAAATACACCTTTGTATGAACCCTTAACCTTAGAGTGCACAATAAAACATACACTATCTGTAATATCAATTGGCGGCTGCAGCTGTGATACTTCAGGGTGGCTCAACACTCCGACAACACTAGACAAACAAAAAAACAGCGCAAAACCGCATGGTGAAGTATATTAAAATATATAATTATATTAAAATGGTGAGTATTCAGCGTACATTAAGTAGAAAGAACGAGCGCATTGAGAATCCTTTCCCTGATTAAGTAGCGCCGACAGCTACGAAACGCGTAGGATAAGTACTTCTCTAGTTACGAGTTTTTATCCAATTCTATTTGAATTATAGCCCACCTCCCATTGCTGCTATCTGTAGAGTGGCGGATATAGCTAGCGATTTTTTGGCTCCTAGTAGCTGTTATACTGCCATTGCCACTGTGGGGCTATCACTCTGTCCCGCCTTGGACTGATCCCCGCACTACGTATACGGAAGGGACCATCGTCCACGTGACGGCTACGTCATTCAGCGGCGACGCGATTCTGCAGTCTGAGCTTCTTCACGCCAGTGTCCCTGAGAGGAATCTTCTGCTGATGGGGTCGAGGCCACAGGACAGACAGAGTTCCTAAGATACCACTTACCTGGAACGTGGGGCTGACATCACGAATTTCTCCAACGAAGACTACCAGTGATTCACGCCATCTGTCGTAGTGTGGTAACCTGTTGTGTGATATGTACTCAATGCGCTCGTTCTTTCTACTTAATGTTCGCTGAATACTCACCATTTTAATATAATTATATATTTTGATATACTTCACCATGCGGTTTTGCGCTGTTTTTTTGTTTCTTGTCTTCAAAGGCAATGTACCTGGTGGCATGTGCCAGTGGTCAGCGTAATGGAGAATGAAGGAGCGTGAGTAGGGAGAGGGTGTTGGAGAGAAAACTGCTAAGCAAACTAAGACAAAAGCAATGTCCGTTGTATGTGGTGCAGTGTGATAGGGATCAGCCTGGAGTTGCAAGTACTCATGATGAAGCCGTCCTCCGTTGCTCTCGCTCTCTCTCCCCGTGTCACTGTGTCGAAAGTGAGTGACGTCACTCCCCGGCACTGCCACGATCCGAGAAATCAGGAAGAAGATGAATGATCGATGCAGCAGCCGCTCCAAATTACTGGGACTCACCCGGTAAAAGTTAAAAGCAGTGCTTTATTGGAGTTACATTAAAAAGTGAAACACTCAGAACAAACAAAAATAGAAGAACCTCCTCCCACGCGTTTCGGGCATGAATTGCCCTTTCTCGCAATTCATGCACGAAACGCGTGGGAGGAGGTTCTTCTATTTTTGTTTGTTCTGAGTGTTTCACTTTTTAATGTAACTCCAATAAAGCACTGCTTTTAACTTTTACCGGGTGAGTCCCAGTAATTTGGAGCCTCTGCTGCATCGATCATTCATCTTCTTCCTCTGACTTAATGTTCTGGCTAAACCAGTTGAGGAGGCGAGCCACATGGTCCAACGATTAATATCACATTCTAACCGCTGCGAAATAGCAGTTGCTTGGAAAAGCTTATTGTCCCCCTTACGAGCATGGGTAATATATAGAATTAACGAGGTTATGATAATGGAACAGCTAACTGCATTTTTGAAACACTCAAAAGACAAATTCAATAAAATTTGGGAACCATGGCAGAATATCCAGAACCAAGATTCAGCGTAGACGAAGTCCTGGGCAAGGGTCCAAATGGCTATATAGATAAATGATTATACAAAGGCTCAAAGGTAGTGGTTGGTACCCCTCTCACCCCCCTACATTATTTTATTTTAACCTGTATAAAATATTCTGTGTAAACTCAAAATTTGGGTCAATATTTTGTCTATAGGGGTATCATGTTACCCATATGTAAGAACTATATGTATCCATACTTTTACAACCCTAATAAAAAAACATGTGTACAAAAAAAGAAAAGAGAATAGGCCCTACATATAAAACAAACCCTTGTGGTTAATTAAATATGTGATTGTAACATTGTCTTGATGACCTGGTGGGAAAATCCAGACCTCAACAGCCCCCTTTACATTTCCAAACTGGCAATGCTAGGAACGCTGGATATAGGTGGGTATAGGTGAAAAAACAGGCCCTAGGTAGGTTGTATATAGTATCACTAGAAGTCTTCATGGCTTGACAACTGACATTACTACAAGGTCTGTAACTCATATTTGCTTCGGGCAATAAAGAACTGTGATAATTACTACTGCTGTCTCCTATGCTATCTTCTTTAGGACCCCCTATATCTTGGGTTTGGGAGGAAATATAGGGTAGGACAAAATTCCAAAGGATTGACTTAGTTCAATTGACTACAACTTCACACCAAGTTGAGCAAAAGGTAGAAGCCTTGCAATTTACATCAATTGCTATAAGATCCGTCAGTGCAACGCTCTCTCTCTGCAATCTGGAGAAATACCATCTTCTGAGACACACAAAAAGAATGCACACAGCGCACCAGGGATTAGGTAATTCAGCATTTAATATTTAATAAGATCTCAAAAGATCATCTGGTTAACATGCCAACTAAAAACTCAATGGTCAATGAATACAATAAATCAACTAAAGTGATCACCAAATTGTGAAACAAATGAAAGATAAATACAACTGATCAAGATTACATAAGTGAAAAATACTATGAAAGAGAGAAAGACAATACTTACTTAATGGATGCAATACACAATAATATAATGTAAGTGCACCTAAAGTGAATATACTCAAATGAGTAAAAAGTGAACAACACACAAAAACAAATCAGTAAACCATATGCAAGATAAATACACAATGAAAGTGCATGAACAGTGCAAAGGTGAATATAAATAGTGCAAATATTGTGAGCTATATCAAATGAACACAATAACACCAAACAAATAACACCCCAATGATTCCAAGTAAAAAACAACACACAGTGTACTAAAAGTGGCCACAATTAGGGAGAGGTACTGTAACCATGGAGTGTCAGACGGGAACCGAGGGAGCTGCTGATGTTAAAGGTCCGGACTGCAGCTGATGAATACTATTGTAACTTAAAGTCAGGTGATGCATTCAATCTCTGTTTAATGTGAACTGTCTAGAGACACGATACATTCAACTTTGTCATTGAAGGATCATAGATACTTTCCTCATGGCCTCAAACTTGTGGCACCTCTCTCTTTGTTAGGAAGGCTCTGAAATCAGGAAGTTTGTTGACGAACAGGCAGGATGAACTATTTTATGGCATAAAATACTGCTCTGATCTCCACGATGTTTTACTCAAGCAACGACTGACCATATATGTATGTATCACCACATTGTGCTCTGCAGCCTACATTGCTGGCGTCTGTTGGGAGGATTAACCACTGTGGTGTTGTCCTTTCCTCATAATAGGTTTCTGCCATCTTCCCCCCACTTTTTCTGGCAGGATAGCCTTATCGAGAAGACTCGTACAATCCTCGAACAAGGGTATTCTCTTTAACCCAGTCACTGACAGATGGGCTTGCAATTCATGGGTTAAGCGCAGATGTCTTGCCTCTTCCATAATTAATGCACATGGTCTAATTTGTTGAAAATTACACCCTTCCTTCTCTGGTATCAAAAAACAGACCCAAGAACTGGATCCTGGTTGTAACGCGCTTTTTACTATGTTTGTAATCCATTTATGATCCTTGAGAATTTCTAGAGCCTCATTTAACTGACTTACAACTTGCGTTTCTAATCTTAACCAAATCAGTAAATAGTCTGCATAAGGCAAAATGAAAATGCCAGGCTGTCTGAAAAAAGCCATCAAATACTGAAGGAACCTTTGTAAAAAGGTCCATGGTGGTGTCGCTAGTCCAACAGGACGAGCTGACAATTGTAAGTGCCTGATAAAGAAAATGAAATGTGAAAAACAATAGGAATGTGAAGAAACGCATTATTGGGATTGATGCCCAAAAGTCCCCACACCATCCCCACATTGTGGATCTCAATGTTTGTATTTTTAATGGTCCTGTACTTATTTGTTCACATATTTCATGTCCAGGACTGCCTGAAATTCTCCCGACTTGGGCACAAAAAAAGGTTTGCGTATATTCCATTCCCTTTCTAGTTTTCTGTGACAGGAGCTTGTGCATAGAGTCCAGTAAAGTTTGAGCCTTAATTGGGTCCTTCCGTAATCGCGATATCATAAAACAAGTTCTTACTGGAATTATCCTGAATTCCAAGGCATAGCCTAGCTCTAGGATATGACAAACCCACACATCCATTGTGATCTGGACCCAGCACTCGTTTAACTGAGAGATTCTTCACTCTATAGCTGGAATGTCCATGGAGTGAGTCTGCCTTCCTTCAAGAGGGATTTATTGGTAATGTTTTGATGGATCCCTGCTTACCCCTTCCTCTTTCTCCTCCTAAGACGGAAATGTAAAACCGAATTAGAGTGAGAATTATCTCATGGGTTTGTAGCATCTCCTGGCAACTCGAAAGTAATGTCTATAAATATGCCCAATATTCTAGGCTTCTTCTCCTGAAGTACTATGTGCACCTTTTCCTTTGTAACGTCCTTAAAATTATATTCTCTAATCCTTCTCTAAACAAAGCTTCACCAGAAATGGGAAGTGAAACAAGCTAGTTCTTCAAATAAGCATAAGCTGCCCAGGATCTAAGCAACAAGGAGCTTCAGGCGGACACCGAAAGTATAGTACTTTGCCTACAAATCAAACACTGTCAAAAGATGATTACCCACAAAAAAAAAATCTATTGCTTCCCTGTTGGGAGAACAATCATTGAACACACTATCTATTCACACCTAGTTCAAAATTTTCTTCGAAATTCCGATCTTTATGGTTCTGGCGATACAGGCCATAGCAATAGCTGGCTTGTAAGTGTACATTTTTACAAATCTTCTCAATGCCATTAATTTTTTGTCAAGGTTCTGTCATTCATAATCAATCAGACCGTTGGTCACCTGATGGACTAGAAATAGCCTGGTCTTTCTTTGTGGACCTCTAAAGGCTGTCAACTGCATTGAGGTACATCCTCAATTTCCATTGTTTGCCTCATTGCCATAATGAGCTCATGTCCATGTTCATATTCATGAAACTTCTCTGACCTACTCTGAAGAAAAGGGATTCAAGATGTTAAAATCATCTGAAGGGGACCCAACGCTCTTAGTTGCAGATAATGAGGATTACTGCATATGTTTCTTAAATGATGACAATGTCGTTATAAACAAAGCCTTCAACATGTGTTAAATGAAGACAGAGCTTCTTCCTTGGCATGTAAAATGTAATATATTTATGGCAAACCTGCTTAGGATGTTCTGGTGGAAGCTGCCCATCACAGGAGACAACTGTCAGATGTTTAGTTTTATCTACAGCCTTCCTAGGCTTAGCCGCCCGCACCCGGTTCACAATTCTCAGCCTAAATGTTCCTTTCAGGGGAGTTAGCTGGAGCAGCAGAGATGCTTGCAGAGTAAATTGGCAGCATTGAATGTCAGCCATGCTGAGGATTTAATACCCAGTAGGCAGGAGTGAGTAGCCAAGATAGAATCGAATTTGCATCCAACCAGCCCAATGCAAGGCCATGGGGTCAAGGGCTTGGACTTGCACGATCGCACAGGAAAAACCTCGCAGGCAGTGTGGCAAGGGTCAGACCTGGCAGTGTGGGAGTCTCTCCTACCGATGCCAGCACTCTTCAGGCTTGTGGCACAGTTTCCTCAGCTAACGGCCACGTAAGCTGTGTCTCTGGGGAACTTTGAAGCTGCTTCCGGTAAGCAACTCTGATAGCGGCCCCAAGTATGCCTATGTCTACACCACGTGCAATGGTAGGAAAAAAGCTTCCAACATGCATCCTCTCAGCATGGGGTAGAACAAACAATCGACCTGAAAATGGAGGGAGGATGATATGTACATCAGCCGGTCAGCGGTAAAGGAGCCAAACACACATGTGTGGTCCTGGGGGAAAAGGGGAGAAACCACTTTTTTCAGTCCTTTCCAAATTAATCAAAGTGTTCGGCACAGAAATCTTGCATCTAAGAATCTGTGTTCACTTCTGTTATTTTCTCCAGTTACATTAATCTCCTGAAGACAGATTGTTCTCTTTAATATAGGAACCACTATAACAACAGGAAATTCTTAAAGCTCCAGAAAAAGTTGGTACTAAATGGATTAGAAAACTGTGAAAATCTACTCAAACTTTGCAGACATTATTAAGGTCTAGCTGAAGACCGTTACTTCAAACTACATGTCATTGGACTGCTTGAAATCAGCCACAGATTTACCAATTTACTGTAAAAGCAATGCGCTGTTTTCCTGTCAGGGCCTTTTCATCAGTTCATTCCACACAGCTTATCTTTTACCAGCGCAGTAGAGTTAAAAGGTAAATATAATCATAAAGCATGCAAAAGCACATTGTATTAAAGAGTGCGGCAATGCCCACAATTCAGAAGATGAGGTGTCCCATGTTAATTTGAGAGTCCTCTGGCTGTTCTGACGTATTGTTTTAATAAAATAGAATATTCTGAAAACAATTGGTGGGGTTCAAGTGTCTTATTAGGCAACTTAACGCAGAATATCACTCTAATCCTAATGCAAAATAACTGTTTCCATTGTTTTGACCAGTGTGACATCCATCTGCTACTGCCGAATTTAGCAATGCCACCATTGTAACATTCTATAGCTGCATTCTGCAGATATCCCTTGCTGAAAACTTGCCTCCAAGGGATATTAAAATGGCTACTGCCATTTACACCCACTGAAAACAGCAAAGGTTGCCATGGTGACAGCTGTCAGAGAAAAAAAATGTTCAGGTGAAATCTCTGCAAAACATAATTTAACATAAATAAAGAGCAGGAAACAGATCAGCAAATTGTGAACTTTACCTTATGAATCTATTTTTGTTTTTGGGGAGATTGCTATTTTAAGGCACCTCAAATAACAGCTGTGCTTGTTTAAGCAAAAGTGAATGTTTTATGCATCTCCTGCTAGCATGTTTTTATGGAAGACGTCTGCTATACCTTTTACGTAAATTAAAAAAGAGTAATTGACTATGTGGAAAAAGATGCATTTTAAACACATTTTTGTTGGTTTTGTCTCAAGAAAATATGACAAAGACAATAATTTTACTCATAATGTCTATATTGTAATCTGTAACAGTTGCATACCAAAATTTCATAACTTTTTCTGTATTCAGTGCTAGTTAATTTAGACTTAAAAAGTATGAAGGTGCAAAATATGTGTTTTTACCTAACTAGCAAATTGTGGAAAGTGCGAAATGTCGCTTTCCTCTGAGTTTTAATAGCAAAAGTTACACTATTTAAAGCTTGCATAATAAAAATTGCACATTTTGCATAATAAAACTAAAATATATACACATTTGCACAAAAAAAATGACATGCATCTTAACCCTGGCTGTGCTCAAAGCTGTGACCATGCAGCAAGCTTAAACCTATAGGGAACCATGTTAAAAATGGTTTTGAAGCAAAAGGTCGCACTGTGTGCTCATTTGCATGTCATTTCCCAAAATCCCTTGCTGCAGTGGAAGTGCTGTGTGATAATGGTGAAAGGCGGGGTTTCAGACCTGTCTAAGACGTGCAAATGAGCACACAGTAATATTTCCATTTGCTATATGCTTTGCAGTGGAGGGTTTTTGTCACTTTTTTTACCCACCATAACTTAACTATGTATATATATATATATATATATACATGTAGAGGTATCAGTACCGTGTTAGCCGAGCTTCAATAATCAAAAAATAAATAGATGATACCGTTCTGTGGCTAACGAAATGCTTTTATTTGTGCAAGCTTTCGAGATACACTGATCTCTTCTTCCGGCGATGTTACAATCAGTGTATCTCGAAAGCTCGCACAAATAAAAGCATTTCGTTAGCCACAGAAAGGTATCATCTATTTATTTTTTGATTATATATATATATATATATACGAAAAACAAATAATGATGAAATGCGTCATTGGTGGGATGCATATTCCCTTCAGGATTATGTAGACAGGAAAATAATCCCGAGAGGATTAAGAATTACTAAAACCCCCACATTTGAAACAAATTTCAAGTTTACTAGGGAATGGAATGATACAATGGACAAATGCTCCTTCTCTCTAATGAAACTTTTAATACAATTTAGGGAAACAAAGGTGAAAGAACTAGAATCTGAAATTGATGCTATTCAAGATTTACTGAAACCGTACTCTGATACTGGTGAGTTCAAAGAATATGATGATATCACTAGTAGGAGAGTCATCACCTTTGAAAAGGAGGTAGCAGATAGGAAGGATCTTAAACTTAGTCGTGATAAAGAAGATTATGCTACTGACAAAGTCAGGGTCTGGAAACGGACCAACAATTTTAATAGAAGAGGTGGGCGCTATCATTCTGGCTCTAGAGTTCGGGGGGGAGGTTATCACCCTCACACCCCCAGGGGAAGGGAGGGGCATACATCTGGCCCCCGGGACAACAGACAGGGCTCCCCTAGAACCACAGGGGATTCTCGGCCTGTCTCAGCCCCAGGCAGTCGTTATTCGGCCCTAGAGGTTGAGAGACTGCCTGGGGATGAGACTGATAGTGAGACCCCTGAGGGCCAGGTAAGAACAGATCATAGTACTGGTTCCACCAAGGTCACTAGACTGAAAGATTCCAAGGCTATCATTAAATCTCCTCATTTTTTAGACAGAACGCAGAGACAGGAGAAAAAGGCGAGAGAGAAAGAGAGAGAGAAGGACAAGGAAAAGCACTATCCCCTATGGGACCGCGAACAAATCACAGGGTCAGGGAAAAAGAGGAGCAGAGGCGTTAGAGCGGGGAGAGTGCAACAGAGGAAGAAGGAGAACAGAAGAAGACTGGTTACTCCTGAGGTTAGCAGTATATTCAATTTATCTTCAGTCTAATTGTCAATTTATGATATATCTTTATTAGAGAGGTGCCTGTCATTTGCTCCGAACACAGGCCCCAATGCTTTTCAACTATTTGTTGACCTAAACAGTTTTATTAGGAAAATCACCCTTAAGAGACATTTTAACATACAATAAATGAATATTAGGCCGGCAGGGGATACTGGGGCCTTCAGTAAACAGGAAAATGTATGCATTGAGGCTCTCACATAACTCCTGGTGGAATCTGGAGGGTTTCTAGATTTGTCACAGGAGTATACTGACAATGTCGATTTATCCATCCACTCCATTAGTACTGCTGAGCTAGACCTGGAGGAGGATTTGAAGATAATGCATTCTCCCTTTAGACCTAGGTCTGTTTTCTTTCCCTACCAGTCCAAGGGAGGTTTTGTTGAAGCCTTTTATAGTTTGGTACTCCGGGACTTTGAGGCATTATGCTGTAAGAAAGTCAAAGTCAATAGTAATTTCTCACAAGGAGAACTGGACGCATTAAATAAATTTAAAAACTATCAGAATATTGTTATCAGGCAGGCTGACAAGGGGGGAGGCGTGGTCATCCAGGACATTTCTGCGTATCTCCTTGAGGCACGCAGACTCCTGGGTGACTCGGCCTCCTATACTACCTTTGAGTTTGACCCGGTCATCTGTTATCAAAATAGTCTAAAGGAACTTCTCATTCAAGCACAAATTGATGGTATTATTTCCAAAATGGAATTTAAGTTTTTATTTAATACTCATCCACGTACACCTATGTTTTATCATCTACCTAAGGTACACAAGTCCCTGATCAATCCCCCTGGCAGGCCTATTATATCCGGGGTGGAGTCCATGACGTTGAGCTTATCCCAATATGTTAATTACTATCTCCAACCCTTTGTAGCTAAGCTCAGGTCACATATTAGGGATACGCTCCATGTCATCGACTCCAATTTGGAATTTAAGTGGAAATCCACTTATCTTTGGGCCACATGCGATGTGGCCTCACTTTACACCTGTATAGACCATGCCAGGGGGATTGAAGCTATAAGATACTGGCTAGACAGGGACTTGTGTATCCCGAGTAAACACAAAAATTTCATTCTGGACTATGTTACATTTATTTTAAATCATAATTACTTTTTGTTTGAAGATACATATTATTTACAGATCTGTGGAATGGCCATGGGCACGAGGTTCGCCCCCAGCTATGCCAATCTCTTCATGGGATTTTGGGAGGAGAGATTTGTGTGGCAAAATGAAGATCTTGGGGCGGGCCTCGTGTACTATGGCCGTTTCATCGATGATATCATTTTGATTTGGGATGGAGAGGAGGCCATTTTATCCAACATTTTGAGTTCTTTTGATAATAACCCTTTGGGTTTGAAATTCACATTCAATATAGATGCAGTTTCAATAGTCTTTTTGGATTTAGTGCTCACTTCAGATGTGGACTCTAACATTGTCACGTCCACCCATTTCAAAGAAGTTTCTGTTAACAATTATGTTCATGCATCCAGCAACAAGCATCAACAGTGGTTGAAAAATATTCCCGTGGGGCAGTTTCACCGTATCAGGAGAAACTGCACCAGAGATAGTGATTTCATTCAGCAGTCGGAACAGCTCAGCCGGAAGTTTCATACCAAAGGCTACAATGACAAATTGGTCTCCGAATCCTTTGGGAAAGTCAATTCTCTGGATACGTCTGCTATGTTTCATAAATCTAGAGCTACAAAGGAGGGGTCGCGTCTGATTTATGGTGCCCCAGTGGCCACTGGAAATATGGGTTTTTCTACTGTGAGATTTATTACCACATTCAATCAGTCTTTTAGATCTATTCCAAACATCATCAGTGACCATTGGGGTATCCTTAGGTGCGATCCCGATTTGAAAGGCATTCTTCCAGATCGAGCCTCTATTGTATACAGGAAGGCTAGAAGTATGAAGAGTATTATAGCTCCAACTAGACTTAGGTCGGAGGATGCATCCATTACGCCCGCCACTGGGGGTCCGGCTGGTAACCATAGGTGCGGACGTGGTCAGTGCATCACCTGTAAGCATCTTGAGATTAAGTCCCAGTTCAGTTCTCCCAATAGAGGTATTATTTACCAAGTCAGGAATTTCATCAACTGTCAGAGTTACTATGTCGTCTACTGCATCCAGTGTGGTTGTGGCCAGCGATATATTGGCCGCACCACACGCCCTCTTAGTACTCGCTTCCTGGAGCACAGGAGAAGTGTTATAAAGGGTACCAACACAAATAGCATCTCTCGCCATTATAAAATGGCACATAATCAGGACCCAAAAACCATGACTGTGATGGGCCTTGAACACATTTCTCCCTGTGCTCTAGGTGGCGACAGATTCAAGATTCTTTGTCAACAGGAAACATTTTGGATCCACCAGTTGGGCACTCTTACCCCTGGTGGACTCAATGAGTGTCTGGATGCTAGTACACTAGTCTAACCTTCTTCCTTGTTTGGACTCTCCTCACTCTAATGTAGGCAGGTTCCTCCATCTCCATCTGTGCCCCCTGTCCCTTCCCCCATCTCCCTCCTCCCCCCCTTGTCTCTCCCCTTTCCCTCCCTCCCCCTTCCCCCCCCCTCGGTTATCCCTCCTACCCCTCCCCTCTCCCCATACAGTATATTACATTATGGAATTTTATATATGTTCTCCCCCAATATATATGATTTCAATTGGAATAGTATATTCACTATCCTTTTGTTTTCATTTCATGTGGTCCTGTTTCTCTCTCACCCTCCCCCTTTAGGTCGCTTCAATATTTTGTAATTTAATACAATTCATTTGAAGCATTAATATCATGTCTCTCCCTTGCCACGCTGTCTATTAATACGATGATTTTTCATTTAGTGTTTTATTATTATTTACACTTCATATATATGGTTCCTTGGGATCCAATATCATCTAGGTGGTTATTTTAATTTATTTAATTTTTATTCTATTCAATATGTTTTATTTTTAAAATATTTTTTTCTGGTACATTATTTGTTTATTAATATTGACTTCCATTTATATCAGCAATATTCATAATGTTTTCATCTATATTTTCTATATTTGTTTAAGAATTGTATTATATTTTTTCATATTAAGTATATTATTGTATATGTTTCTATTGCTATTTTATTTGAGGTCTATTTTTATATATATCCTCTCAATTGTATATAGTTCACTTAATTGTCATTTGTAGGTTAATCACTCATATTTTTCGTTTGTAATATTTAGGTTGCATAAAGATTTGTTTTTATTCTATATGATCTTATCACAATAGTTATATCCATTCTATCAACAATTTATGTGTCTCATGTTTCGCCATTTATATTCTGTATATTTGTGCCAGTTATTACTAATTATCTCTTTTGGGAGTCACTATAACGTCGATTGAATGAACAATTATGTGGTTTAGCTTGTCCCATACAAGATACGGGTTGCTGGGCAACCCGCTGGCTATAAATACACAGACTGTTCAGCATCCATTATTAGCCCTTTGAGAAAGTCGCCGTCTGGTGACGAAACGCGTTAGGGAACGTCATTGCGTCACTACGACTTCACGCATGCGCACGAGGAGGCCGCTTTGAGCGCGAGTCAATATTGCGGCCATTGAAGTGTTGGAGGCAATCTCTGGGACTTATACAGATGAATTTTTCCTGTGATGACATCTCCGGTTTCCTGGTAGCAGCCCTACAGCCCTGAGGGAGCTTCGATCTGTGGACTCCTGTTGCAGAAAAACCGGATGGTGGTGAATTATTCACAAATTGCCTGATTTGTTTTTACTCTTGTGAGTGTATTTCTTCCCCCCCCCCCTCCACTCCCCTCCTTTTTAGCATCAAATGTACAATTTTACGCTATGGGGCGTGCGCTCTCTCCTCTTTTTTTCTTATAAATATATATACATATATACATACACACAGCTGATATACCAGAGGTGGTTGAGTTACCAACACAGGACAAAGAATATAATGGAAAAAGGATTGACACATAGCCTGACGTTTCAGTCTTCTTGACGGTACAGATGCAGCAAGACCCAACAACATCGGTGCCACAGTCACGCAACTGTGATGGTCGTAGTACCGAAGCATTAATGCTGCGGGCGGTCCCATTGAGAAGGATGGACCCCATCCCCCCCAGCGCGATCAGTATGTATGTATATATCAAACACAGAAGAATACTGTATGGAGCAATAGACACTAACATACAGATAAGGCCCTATATATAATGCACTCAAGGTCTGTGGGAGAGAGTACCCTACTGAGTGAATAATTGCAGTTCAAAGGAGAAAGTCTGGACCAAGTAGTAAGGTAAATTATTGTTTATTAAAATACTTTATTGAGAATAAACTATTAAAATATAATGGAACCAGTCTAATGTTGTGAGTATAGGAACTGAAAGTATTCCGTGCTTTTGCCCCGTAGGGGGTCTATATTAAGCAAAATATACCAAATATGTGACACCTGCACAATGATAACCGTGCAAGTGAGAAGTCAAAGTAAGTCTAAAAACATCAGCACAATGAAAGACCAGAAGCACAGGTACCCAATGCCTAGTGTAACGTGGCTAAAAGGGCTGCTTCTGATAGGTAATGACGTCACTGGATAGCCTGTAAATCGTAGCGCTCACAGAAAGCACTGGAGTGTTATTAAATAAATGTCACCTAACATGTAATGCCTCTCAGAAATATATAATACTGTAAAAGTATTATCAATGGAGGGCAACAATGTAGTGTGGTGAATAACGGTGTGAGGTAAATGTAAGCCCACACACTGATTGAAGACACACAAGTGCACACTTGTAGTGTTTGCCACAGTGATCAGTGGATAAACACATAAATGGAGTAGCTGAATTCGCTAAGTAGGCAGTAGAGAACCCCGCATAAACGAACCCTGAGCGTCAGTAAATACACAGGGACGGAGGTGAATAAATGAGGTCCCTACACACCAATATATGCTGACACTGCGGGGATATAACATGCAGCAGAATCGTGTGCTCTCCCAAACTGACCCTCAATAACATACCCCTACAGCACACGGGGGGGAGAGGGGTGGGGAGAGGAAAGAAAAGAGGGAGAGACAACCCTCAATTTTTTATCTGAGCTTGCCCTGTGGGAACACGATCCTGTATGGCAAGCGTGGTGAGTGCGCAGCTTACGAGGCTCCTTCGGTGTTCCGATCAGGTCTGCTAGAAACTGCTGGCATCCGTAGTGAGTCGCGATACGTGACGTCATGACGCCCTCTGACGTACGTTTCGCGTTTGCTTCATCCAGAGAGGGATAGATCTTCACTCCCCCCAGTGGCCAGTATTTATAGGGCTCTGCTGGGAGGACAAAGGTTGAGTTAAAGCCCCATAAGGCAAAATGGAAAGTAATAGGAGTATATGAAGTCAATAGAGATGCCAATGTGGTAATAAGAAGTGGGGAGCTGAGCCCCCATTACCCAATGGAGTAATTAAAATAGAATGGTTACTAATTAAAAGTAGGTATATTGCCACTTAGCCAAGTACAAGACATCATAAACAAAGGCACCAACACTAATACATTAAACTGCCAATGTCTGCCACAATACTGCCAGTTGTGGGGAGTCTCACAAAAAGGGGGTGAATAAGAAGCCCTCATTCAGGCCGTTTGGAATTAAAGTATGGAGGTTATAAATTCAACGGCTCTCCTTTTGGAGTAAAATGCGATCCCAATGATCACATGATCAATGCCACAGAAGCGGAGATTGCTGATGTTACCATTATGTGCCTCATTGACATGACGTGCAAGTGGGGTCTCCAGATGGTTAAGTATAGAACCAATGTGTTCAAGGATGCGTCGCCTGAACTCGCGTCTGCTTTTACCCATGTACTTTTTACCGCATCCACACGTGGCCAAATATACGACTCCGAGAGTCTTACAGTTCAGAAAATGTCTGATGGTATAATGGCGGGAGTTATCCCAATTAGAGAATGTTTTTGAAGGGATTATAAACTCGCATGCCTTGCATGTACCACACTTATAGGTACCCATAGGTCGTTGTGGCAACCAGGTTTTGTTGGCCACACTACTCAGATGGCTGTGTACCAGCCGATCCTTTGTGGTGTTAATGTTGCCATTGTTACCCTTAATGATGGTGATGTCTAAAAAGTTTAATCTATCAGTCTGGATATCAATCGTGAACCGTAAATTAAGTCCATTATTATTAAGGATACTGATGAACTGGATGAGCGACTCTCTGGTGCCGTGCCACAGAATGAATATATCATCTATATAGCGGCACCAGAGGTTAATCCATTGAGTATAGTCCTGCAAAATCTTCACTGAAGACGACCGTCTCCTCCCACCAGCCAAGGTACAGATTAGCATATGAAGGGGCACATGTTGTGCCCATCGCTGTACCTTGTACGTGGTCTGGACGTGGAGGCCCTCTATACCTGTATTCTACACGATAGAGGGCTCTCTGCCACTGCACACTTTTTACAGGGACGGGGTACCGATTTGTTTATTCACAATGATTTTGTGATACAACTGCTGTACTACGTCTTGACACAATTACTTCCTGTTCGACGGCCGTCAATACCACCAGATCCAAGGTACAGCGATGGGCACAACATGTGCACCTTCATATGCTAATCTGTACCTTAGCTGGTGGGAGGAGACGGTCGTCTTCAGTGAAGATTTTGCAGGACTATACTCAATGGATTGACCTCTGGTGCCGCTATATAGATGATATATTCATTCTGTGGCGCGGCACCAGAGTCGCTCATCCAGTTCATCAGTATCCTTAATAATAATGGATTTAATTTACGGTTCACGATTGATATCCAGATTGATAGATTAAACTTTTTAGACATCACCATCATTAAGGGTAACATTGGCAACATTAACACCACACTACATCGTAGTGGCTCAGTCGCAGGGCTCAGAATACAAAGGATCAGCTGTGTAACAGCCATCTGAGTAGTGTGGCCAACAAAACCTGGTTGCCACAACGCCCTATGGGTACCTATAAGTGTGGTACATGCAAGGCATGCAAATTTATAATCCCTACAAAAACATTCTCCAATTGGGATAACTCCCGCCATTATACCATCAGACATTTTCTGAACTGTAAGACTCTCTGAGTCGTATATTTGGCCACGTGTGGATGCGGTAAAAAGTACGTGGGTAAAAGCAGACGCGAGTTCAGGCGACGCATCCTTGAACACATTGGTTCTATACGTAACCATCTGGAGACCCCACTTGCACGTCATGTCAATGAGGCACATAATGGTAACATCAGCAATCTCCGCTTCTGTGGCATTGATCATGTGATCATTGGGCCCAGAAAAGGAGATTGGGATCGCATTTTACTCCAAAAGGAGAGCCGTTGGATTTATAACCTCATACTTTAACTCTAAACGGCCTGAATGAAGGCTTCGTATTCACCCCCTATTTGTGAGACACCCCACAACTGGCAGTATTGTGGCAGACATTGGCAGTTTAATGTATTAGTGTTGGTTCCTTTGTTTATGATGTCTTGTACTTGCTAAGTGGCAATATACCAACTTTTAATTAGTAACCATTCTATTTTAATTACTCCATTGGGTAATGGGGACTCAGCTCCCCACTTCTTATTACCACATTGGCATCTCTATTGACTTCATACACTCCTATTACTTTCCATTTTGCATTATGGGGCTTTAACTCCTCCTTTGTCCTCCCAGCAGAGCCCTATAAATACTGGCCACTGGGGGGAGTGAAGATCTATCCCTCTCTGGATGAAGCAAACGCGAAACGTACGTCGGAGGGCGTTATGACGTCACGTACCGCGACTCACTACGGATGCCAGCTGTTTCTAGCAGACCTGATTGGAACACCGACGGAGCCTCCTAAGCTGCGCACTCACCACGCTTGTCATACAGGATCGTGTTCCCATAGGGCAAGCTCAGATAAGTTTTTTGAGGGTCCTCTCTCCCTCTTTTCTTTCCTCTCCCCACCCCTTGTGCCGTAGGGGTATGTTATTGAGGGTCAGTTTGGGAGAGCACACGATTCTGCTGCACTGTTATATCCCCGCAGGGTCAGCATATATTGGTGTGTAGGGACCTCATTTATTCACCTCTGTCCCTGTGTAGTTACTGACGCTCAGGGTTCGTTTATGCGGGGTTCTCTACTGCCTACTTAGCGAATCCAGCTACTCCATTTATGTGTTTATCCACTGATCACTGTGGCAAACACTACAAGTGTGCACTTGTGTGTCTTCAATCAGTGTGTGGGCTTACATTTACCTCACACCGTTATTCACCACACTACATTGTTGCCCTCCATTGATAATACTTTTACAGTATTATATATTTCTGAGAGGCATTACATGTTAGGTGACATTTATTTAATAACACACCAGTGCTTTCTGTGAGCGCTACGATTTACAGGCTATCCAGTGACGTCATTACCTATCAGAAGCAGCCCTTTTAGCCACGTTACACTAGGCATTGGGTACCTGTGCTTCTGGTCTTTCATTGTGCTGATGTTTTTAGACTTACTTTGACTTCTCACTTGCACGGTTATCATTGTGCAGGTGTCACATATTTGGTATATTTTGCTAAATATAGACCCCCTACGGGGCAACAGCATGGAATACTTTCAGTTCCTATACTCACAACATTAGACTGGTTCCATTATATTTTAATAGTTTATTCTCAATAAAGTATTTTAATAAACAATAATTTATCTTACTACTTGGTCCAGACTTTCTCCTTTGTACTGCAATTATTCACTCAGTAGGGTACTCTCTCCCACAGACCTTGAGTGCATTATATATAGGGCCTTATCTGTATGTTAGTGTCTTTTGCTCCATACAGTGTTCTTCTCTGTGTTTGATATTTATCTCCTTGCCCTATTGCACCGGCCTGTTTCTATGACAGCTTTGGTCACATTAGGTAGAGCGGGTGCATCTTTCTTCTGCCTCCTGTATGTATATATTTGGTATATTTATGTATGTCCCAGGACATACTTGAAAACGAGAGGTAACTCTCAATGTATTACTTCCTGGTAAAATATTTTATAAATAAAATAAATAAATAAATAATATATGTAGAATAAATAAGTTCTTCAGTATTAGGTGATACTTTTTCCTCTCTTCCTCAGGTCAGCAATACTGATATACTGTACAAAGGTTTCTACAACTTAGACAGGGATTAGAAAGAAAAAAAAAGGAAGAATAAAAGAACAGAGAGGCGCTGGAAGGTTGTTAAAACAGAGATAAGAAAGGTGAGGATTAGGGAAGGGGTGGGGGGGGGGGGGGGGCGCTGTACATCCACAGCAGCACAGAGGGGGAAGAGGATGCTTGGGGGGGGGGGAGGGAGGGAAGGTATAGGATGGCACAATGGCAGGGAGACAGGAAGGACAATTACAACAAACTATGATAGTGTGTGAGAAACCCCATGTCTGCATTAAGTCCACTTGTTTTGGTATCAAAGAGTCTTATCATTCTGAGCTCAACTGTTTTCCGTTCTTAGGTGCGTGCGTTTGAACATTCCATTGAGGATTTTGATTTTTAAATAATTTATGGAACGATCTGGCTACGAGAAATGATGTCCCACTGGTGAGAAGTATCTTCCGTCTTAATCGTGGCGTATAGAGTGTCTGTGCATATTAATTCTTCTTTTAAGTTTTTGGCTGGTTTCCCCAATTTTCCTTGGTCACATTTGTTGCACTGAATCATATAAACCACGTTCCTGGATGTGCAGCAGTATGATGCTTTGACATTGAGTGTTCCATTGTTGTGACTGGCTGTGGGATCTTGACATATATGTTTGCAGAGTTTACAACGTGTGTTGTTGCACGGTTTTGTGCCATTATCAGTGTCTAAGTTCGTTGTGAAGTTTTCTGTTGACTAATTTCTGTTTGAGGTTTGGTGGTTGCTGGAATGCAAGAATGGGAGGTTTGGGAAAGATTTCTTTTAATGTCACATCCTCTTCCAGTATGGGTTGTACTGTAGATCTTTGATTATTTTTCGTATTCCCTCTAGGGTAGGGTTGTATGTGGCCACTAGTGGGTATGCGTGTGGTAGGTTCTCTCTGTCTGTATTGTAGGTGTTCTCGTGGGGCTTTTAGTGCAGATGTAATAGTTCTGGCAATGGTCTTTGGTTTGTATCCCTTCTGTCTGAACGATTCAGTCAGGGTTGTGAGATGTGTAGGGAGGGGAAAGAGACCAGAACCCTATGTGATGCACTCAACTCTACTGATATGAAAATAATAAACTTTATTATTTTCATATCAGTAGAGTTGAGTGCATCACATAGGGTTCTGGTCTCTTTCCCCTCCCTACACATATGTATTAACCCTGATAGCACCTCTCTAGCAAGTAACTTTGATTTGAGCTGAGCAGGATTTTCCCCTCCCCCATTTCCCCTCCAACCATTTGTAAGGGATGTGAGATGCCTGTTTCTGTCGTCAGTGTCAGTGCATATGCGGTGGTATCTTATAGCCTGGCTGTGTATGATACCTTGTTTTGTATGAGTGGGATGGAAGCTGGAGTTGTGGAGGTAACTGCATCTGTCTGTTGGTTTCTTGTATACAGATGTGTGTAGTTTGTCATCTTTCAGTGTTACTGTTGTATCTAGAAAGTTAACTACGTTTGCAGAATAATCCATTTTGAGTTTAATTGATGGATGGAATGAGTTCAGGGACTCGTGGAATTGTTTTATGTTTCCTTCACCCTCTGTTCATATTATAAACAGGTCATCAATGTATCTGTAGTATTTGTAGGGTTTGTGGGGGCATGTAGTTAGGAATCTTTGTTCAAGATTTGCCATGAAAAGATTGGCCTATTGCGGTGCCATCTTGGTACCCATTGCAGTACCCATTAGTTGTAGGTACATTTCCTTGTTGAAGCTTAAGTAGTTGTGTGTGAGAATGTATTCTATCAGTTTGGTAATTACATCAGCACTGTATTTCTGATCCAGGGGAAATGCTGCAAGGTATTGCAAGCATGCCTCAATACCATCCTTGTGGGGGATGTTGCTGTAAAAGGATTCTACATCCATGTTAACTAGCAGTGTGTTGGATGGTAGTTGGTTGATGTTAAGGTTATTGAGGAGATCTGTGGTATATTGTATGAAGCTGTTGGTGCTTCTGACTAAAGGTTTGAGAATATTCTCAACTAAACCTGATATTCTTTCTGTGAGTGTATCCATACGTGTTATAATAGGTCTGCCGGGGTTTCCTGGTTTGTGGATTTTGGGAAGGATATAGAAGATCCCAACTCCTGGGTTGTCAGGTATTAGTTGCTTCAATTGTGGTTGCAGGTGGTTAGGGAATGACTTGAGATTCATGAGTTGCTTTGTATATTCCTGGGGTGACTGTGTGCTCATTTGCATGTAATTTCCCAGAATCCCTTGCTGCAGTGGAAGCACTGTATGCTAGGAGATAATGGGTTAAGGCAGGGTTGCAGACCTGTCTAAGGCCGAGGACCCGCTGCGGTCTGTGGCGCGCGTGGCCGCGCGGGCCACCAGCCCCTTACCTCCAGTCTGGTGGTCCCCACTGCCTCCTTCCGACGTGGCTGACTACGTGCTGTGACGCGTCAGCCGGCCAGAGCTACAAGCTTCTGGTGATTATAAGCGCTGACGCGTAACGTGGTGCGCGAGGCAGCCGGGGAGGAGGGAAGGAGGGGAGCTGTCTGGAGCTACAGGAGGGAGGCGGCTTGGTATGCATAGTGTGCCGGTGTGTGTAATGGCCCCGCCCCCCCACGTCATGGCCGCACCGACCCAATTTTGTCACCCCCCCCTGCCGAAACAAGTTCACTGCAGACCGCAGATCGCAGTGCAGTGACTTGCACATGCCACCGGCAAGCAAGGCGGCCGTGCAGGCGCGTGCAGCGGGCCTTATCCTTAGACATGTGAATGTGCTCACAAGTGATCTTTTTATTTGCAAAGATATATAGAAGCTGATAGCAGATGAAGACCACTTGGCCCGACCTTATCTGTCCATTTTACATACTTGCTCTAATACTGTACACCCCCCATTGGATCTTTGCTTTCATCACCTCCAAGGGATTGGAGAGAAAAATAAATAAGCTGCCAGTGAGAAATGGCTGAATCCTGAATGCATGGAAAGACACGCATAAAAGTAGTAGCAAGGCAATCACAAGGAACAGTTATCTCTTCAGCGCACAGGATGTTAAATATGCATGCAAAGGTTTTACATCTTCCATTTGGGAGATAAGGACCAAGGAATGCTTTTGTACAGTGTGACCCTTTGAGTACACAAGGAAGTTTCATGAGATAAGCTCAATAAGAGTGTGAGACTTTCAAAGTGCAGTCTATTGAGATTGCAAATAAGGGAAAGCAAACAGCCATGCAACACCTTCACTATAACTTTCAAAGTTCCTATAACAAACCCAACATGTACACTAGCTATTTACCTCTTTGCTGCCTATTGCAGAAAGTGCTATAGACCTGTCAACAGCCCAAAGGTGACATTTTGCTCCGAAAGCCTAAAAAGACAGTCACAGAATATATAATACATTTAATGTGCAATGGGATTTACATCGCTCGGGACGCCAGACAACCTGTACAATTAACATGATGCCAGCAATCTTCATGGACATGCATCCTCTAAAATAAGTATCAGTCTCCAAGATACTGTAGCATAGAATTCAAGGATTTTTGTAGTTCATCCTAAATACGTCTGTGCCTTACGTATTATATGATAAATACATGATATTGTACCAGAAATTTGGAGTTGGTTCAGCATCTTTACCCTCATTAAATATGGCTAAATTAGAAAAAAGTCGGGTGAATTATATATCCCCATATCAAGTGTTAAGGTTTTGAACCTAAATGTCAAATGATAAAGAATATCCTTAGACACTGAGTGTTAGACAAGCTAATTAACACGGCAGCTTTATTGTAATAGGAAAAAAACAATAAGTTATTTGCCCATCATGGCAAAAATGCAAATCATGCTTCCTAAACAACCACGTCAAAAAAATGAACTATATTTATTCACATATCAACCTGCTTGTCATGGCACCAAGCAGCTCTCCCCGGAAAATTGTGAAATCGCTTTTGTAGCCATTTTTGACAACACTAAATTGCACAGATTCTTTACTGAGCCCCAAAATATTGAAATAGAAAAGCGAATGGGGAAAATGTATAAATACTACGCTGTCTATCTTGAAACCAGCTAATGTTCAGTTGTGAGTGATATAGCAGACAAAAAGCCGCTGAACATTCTGTTAAGAATTGCTAAGATTGACAAGACAGTAGTATAGAAATGTTTAGCAATACGTACAGAACTAATGTGCAGTTCATTATTGTAGATATATGTACTTGTTACTTTTATTAACTGCTGCTGCTGTGCACTGATGGCACAATCTATAGTAGAAAATAGGATGTACATCTCAGTGTATATATTCTCAGTTAACAAATTAAATAAAAAGGACCTGCTGCCCTTGTGACATTGGTTTGACATTTAAATGCCCCCTTGACAGAGGGGACAACACCATATTTGTCAGTCAGTGCAGTGGTGCAGGAGACCTGATACCGGTTGTTAACCACTCTCTCACTTAAAAGGTCAAGGACCAAGGAGGGATTCTTACATGTTCAAAAATTAAACAATGGTCAATATTACTTCCAAATATATGCCAAGCATAAAGCTTAATGACCACTGGATCCGGATTTCCAGGGACAGGCACAGTCAGTCCCAGTCCTACACTTCACAACAGTTTCATTGCAGTAAGTTCAACACAGTCTATAGAGGGCGAGAGCTGGAAAACCAGCAGAGCTCAACTCTGTCCCCGTAACTCAGAACCAGTGATACTGCACTAACTACTGTTTGCCTGCACATTCAATGCAACCACAGCTATCGTAACCGAAAGGAAGCTGGAACATTTCATTAAACAAATAATTATTTCATAAACATCTATTTTTTAAAGGAATCAAATTCAAGAATCAATTTAATACAAAGGAAGATCAATCATATCCAATAAAAATACACATGAAGAGTAAAGGAATAAAAACCATAAAATCAGAAAACTTCTGCCTGAACCCTCATCCAAGTGCCTCAAATTGCCCCTTTGCTTTAGTCATGATGTGCTTTTTCATATATTCTAAAACGTCCCACACCGAGGTAACTATACATGCTACTTATTTAGGGAGTTAGCAGTGGGGAAAGTGTGCAGGAGACTCAGGCACAAACCGAATGGTCCTGTGCTGATTTATGTCAGAAATAAAGTTAGGATTTTCACTGTTAACTCAAAACATACCACCTGAGGGATTCCATAACAGTTCATAAAACAGGTTTTTTTTAAACAAAAAAAAAAAAATAACAGGCTGCAGCCTGTATGTAGCAAGATTCCTCTGCCCCCCCTCAAAGAAACAGAAGAACATATGTAGCATCACATGTGTGTACTCACGGTGGAATGTAAAATCCGAAACTACGAATAAAGCAGGTGGTATAATTTTGAAAAGTGACTCAGAGTTTAATGACATTACCAGATTATTCTAGCAGACTAATTCTCACTCGCTGCATGACTTCAATGAAGCTCTCAGTACTCATGCTGACTTCGATTTAGTTCAAGTGCTATTTGATGCATTTCATCTGGAGTTTTATTCACTTCAAACTACACTTCATTTAAGCTGGCTGCTGGGCCACTCATTTATTTTTCTACTTTATTACCCGAGCGTTGCTATTGTTGCGTTTACATAACAGACTGGTGCAATGCACTGTTTAGATTTACAATGAAGACGTCAGCATGGCTGACAGCAACAAAACATTGTAAAGAGATACCTCTTATTGCATATCAGGGACCGTAGGAAAAGGAGATCCATGACGTTGTCGTGTGCTTACATACAATCACATTTCCTGATTAAGGAAGAAGGGCAGGGGGGGACACTTTGTTTCCAATGGATGCTTTTGGGGGTTTAAAAAAAAAAGGGTTTTCTTCATTTTTTCTCAATTTTAATCTGCAGTGCTATTAAAAAAATAAATTTGTTATGATATAGAAATTAAGCAGCTTTCTTTAATTCTTTCTATTTTACCACTCATTTTAATCTTTAACGCAGCTAATCCTATTCAATGTAGCTATGGGTATTTTTTTATAGAACTAAAACCATTTAGGGGTGGGGCTTCTAGAGCCTGGGTACTCTATATGTTTAGCTCTGGGGACCCCCACTCCCCTAGATAATTACAGTGTGGGGTCTGCAATATATGATGCCCATTTTGATTCCCCTAAATGGAGAGGAAAACACCAGCCACTGAAAATGTAAGTTCTCAGCAACAGAATCTACTCCTTGAGAAAGCGCAACACTTGCGTGAAACGTGCGGGTTTTTATTTTTGCACTTTCTGGGTACCCTGCCTATTCATTTTTTGGATTGTTGGGGAATCATGTGAGTGCCCCGATCATTGTACAACACTGCTGCTATCTCAGCAACCGGGCTATTCCCAGAGCTGAAAATAGTTCCAAATTCTGTAAAAGAAAACACATAGTTATAAATAAAATGCGGGATTGTTGCTGTAATTTTAACTTCTAGGTCAGGTGTGATACTGCAATGTGTGATACTCAAAACAGGTTTTCATTTTTTTTTTTTAATAAAGCAATGCGAGTAATGCGTTTGCAGGTTCCCTCTTATACATACTGATTCTATCCTGATCACACCCCACTGACCCAGCAACAACAGGAACTGCGCCCCCTACATGCTCATATCATGCAACTGATTCTCTTCCCCATAATCAGTAGTGTCTACAGGTAGTCCTCGCTATCCAACGTTTCACTTTACAACGAATGGCATATCCAACACTTAATCCAACCCTATGGGCCGGTTTTCGACGTCGGAATGCGTTATCCGACGCCTGAATTCGTTATCCAACGCTCACCACCACCGATTAACATGGGACTCACTTTACAACGGTTTCACTATCCAACGCTACTTCCAGAACGGATTCCGTTGGATAACCGAGGACTGCCCGTACTTCGATTTTGCTTTAAGTTTTCTCCATTGGGAAGTAATTACTGCTGAATTGTGTCTAATTACCTATCTTAACATTTCACGAATACCTATTCTGAATGGTCTGCACCAATGCCTACCATTCACTCACTTTCATTTGAGGTCTACTCCATCTTACTAGTTGCCAAGACTAAGGATATACAAAGCATGACTTCCATATTTATAAATGCATCTGACAAATCACTGTATGAACAGGTACCGCCAGTGACATAACATAGTTACTTAGTAGATGAGGTTGAAAAAAAGACATATCCATCGAGTTCAACCTATGCTTGTCATTAAAAAAGAAAATAAAAAAAGAGTAGGATGATTGTGCAGGAATACAGGAGAGCACAACGGGGCAAAGTTCTGAAAACTAAATTCTAAAAACTAGACAAGTAGTACTTATCTACCATTTTGACCTTTGGTAACATCAAGCAGAAATTGGCTACTTGCAAAGATTAAGCAAAAGGAAAACTAGAGCTACCAAACATGGCATGTCAAGATTACCCCCCTTCTGCATGTTATTCTAATGCTTCCTTATGTTTTTGACCAGGTCTTTGTTCTTTCCCTTTCAAGTCAGATTAAGACCTAGTCCTTGCATACCCCTGCTGCCATGCTCCTGGGACAGAGCTAGCAGGGTAGCAATGTCTTGCTAATCAGCAAAAATCAACGGTGGCACTTAGCCTTAAAACAACGTTTTAAACAAAAAAACAAAACAAAAAAAGTGGCTTCTGGCTGAAGTGTTTTATTCCTCCTCTTCCTCACATGCTAAGCAGGACACACAGTGTGTGTTAACACTTTAAACTGCAGGCGTGATTATTTAAATGTACCGGGTAAACAAGTTGGAGTGTTTTACAGTATGCTAATGGAGTACTTTATCTACACAGGGAGGCTTCAGGACTTTTAGAAGCTTAAACAAATAACATCTTCGAAATAAGGTACAATGCTAATCATTCCACTTTATATTTTTGATAGAGATAGATATATCAAGTTTCAAAGAAACGTAACTGTGAAATCTGTGGAATGGTCACAAAGAGAGACATTTAAACCTGAGATTTCTCAGGCAAAAGAAATAGAAGTGTTTGACCAGTTTGCTGGTTCAATTCCCACCTGTGTGTGATCTCCAGCAAATACATTTACTTCTAGGCAAATTCGTCTATCACCATGACACTGGTTAATAGCACTCCATGCTGGGCAATAAATGTGCGGACACTTTTCTTATTTCTTAGTAAGGGCTGCACAGACTTTCCTGTGAGCTGATACCACATCACGTCAGAATGAAAAAGCCTACATTACTAAAATGTATGAGGCAATGATGACAGACACTCATTTCCAACTAAAACACCCACACCAAATTTGAGACAAGCAACACTCCTGCAAGGTATTGTAATAAAAATTAACTGCCTGAAAGATTGAATCGGGTGGTAGTGTAAAATAAATGTGAAGAGAACAGTTGTATAGCACTGGTAACATACAATAATAAGTGTAAACTCTGTACTGCCATGGTTAGGATCTACACGCAGTTTCTCATTACATTTTGTTTGAATGTCATCTGCAGTTTAGGTCAACTACTAATCACCACTTTGTCTAACGCGCTTCTTGGTGGGCTGTAAAAAAGCAGCTGCTCAGAAGAGCACTTTGTTCCTGGTTACTGCTAAATTATCTTATCTCCTGAATTCATCCTTGAGGAGGAAAGAAATATGTCCCATGTGGTTTGCATTAGATTTTTTTTAACAAGCCTGAAGACACAGATATTTTACACTGGAAACGAAGGATACCAGCTGAAAAAAAATGATGCCATGACTTGTAGGCACGATTGGAGGTTAATGGTATTTACGATTGTTACGTTCCATCACTGGACCATACCCTTGAGCCTCACTCCGTCCCACACTGAGCAGCCACTTTATCTTTTGTTTCAACAGTACCCCATATTGCCCACAGATTATAAACTCTCAGGAGCAGGGCCCTCATTACCTTCTGTATGTTTGCACTTGTTTGCACTTATTTGGTATGTCATCCCTGTGACATTACTCTGGACCCCATTGTACCGCGCTGTGGATTATGTTGGTGCTTTGCAACTAACCAATAAGAATCATCAGTGCTGGAGAGGTTAGCAGAGGACTGTTCAGAATGAGTTGCAATACTACACTCCCCATTTTTTTCTTCTTATTTGTATATGTAAAGCATGTGACAAAAGTATAATTATACATTCTTACCTAAGCTGGCAATTGTTTGGTACTCCTGTTATACATCTGTAAAAATTCTGAGTATGTGACTAACATAATTGCTGCTTCAGTCAGTGTAACTCAGCAGCTACAATGTATCCTGGTAATATTATCTATTGTTACAGTTTATAGCTCAAACTGTGATAATCTGTTACCAATATTCCCAGCAAACAGGAAAGTATTGCAAAGATCTTGCACCGCTGGGGATGTGGGCTACAACAGGCTATAGAAATCAAAGGATGCTTTAATACTCATTAAAAATTGCATTAAGAGTTGGATAAAAAAAAGCAGTAAGTATTATTCAATACTGCAGAACTGATTTATTTAAAATAAAAAAACAAAACAAAAAAAAAACAAAAAAAAACCATTTATACGATTTCAGGTTTTGCGGCTTCCATCAAGGTTAGTTACATTTGCTATTCCCCTAAATAAATGTATTCACTTGCTTCCACTATAATGCATCAGCTGCATGAACCGAGGAAACTGCGGCTTGTCGGATTCACATGCAACATACTCATACTTACCAGTACTGCGGAAGCCTGAGAAGTTTGCTGTACACAGCCGTGCTGAAAGAAGATATAACAGGGACAGGTGAGCAATACGATCCTGTGCTATCCAGAGATACGAGTCCTGCTTGAAAACCAAATATCTGCAAACAAACAGAAGAGGGAACAACGTACTTAATAAATACAAAACTGTCTGAGAAGAACAATGTCATCATTGTCTTTAGCTACATTATTACTTTCTGAACAGTGCGTCTTCTGTCAAAATCATTAAGGCAATTTGTGTATATATAAAATACCATAAGATTTAAAATGCCAACATATTAATATTTAAATAAAGCACCATATTTACTACCAAACAGTCTTCTAAGAACACCTTCTGCCGCTGGAAGACACTTGAGAGCCCAAGCAAGGCAATGTGCTGAAAAGTGTATTATGGCCCAAGACTGCTTAGAAAATATGGGCTAAAATGTCACGTGATTAGTAAGCTACATACACAAGTATTTAAAGATCCACTGAAGACAATATAACTAGAATCTATTCATTATGAAGGGGCAAAGTAAACATTTTGGTCTATTTAAACCTTATAAAAGTTTAGAAATACAGAATTACTAAACATGCGTGAAGCTATAGATTGAGTGTAGAAGGGGCAGGGTCGTAAGCAATATAATTACATACAAAGCAAAACTAATATTGTTTATTCTAACATAGCTTTGATTTATTGCAAATAGCACCTTACAATCAGAAATGCCAAATTGGTTGAGTAGGAATAAGCAACTGCAATACACAGTATGTTTAACTAGAACAGACCGACGGAGACAATATGAGAGGGGAGTACCTGATCTGAAGAATACAAATATACTGTAAGTGGATAATTACTGTATACAAAGCAGAGGAGGGCTAGTTACATAAAACAGAAGTACCGAAAGCATTAAAGATCCAGAATTAGTAAGAGGAGTCAGACAAATGATTAACTTATTTCATAATAACAATGTTAATTGTTATCCATGTAGGATGTGATCAGGCAGCTGATACATAACACAAGCTGCTAAAGGAGGGCTGAGTAAATAAAAAGGGCAGCAGGTAGAGTACACAACAGTGTCACTGCAAGATGAAAGAGTCTGCTGGGTCGCAAAAAATGCAAGTAGGCACTATATTAAATGGCTGGGATATTAGCAGAACCAATAAGAAAGGGGATTGTCAAACACTACTTGTTGTTTCGAATGTGTCAAGAGTAGCACTTCTGTCAACAATTAAGTAGGCAAAGAAGGGTGGGTAGCCCTGTTGGTCCTTTCTTCCATGTAGTAACAAAGCAGGGAGAGGGAGTAGGAGGTATGATACCTTTTATTGGACCAACAAGTAGTTGACATGTTATAAGCTTTCCAACCTCTCAGGGTCCTGTGTTACCCAATGAAGGACCCTGAGAGATTGGAAAGCTTGTAACACACCAACTACTTGTTAGTCCAATAAAAGGTGTCATATACCTGCCTCTCCCTCCTTTGTTACTAGAATTATTATATTATTCCAAGAAAAAGGGGAACTGGTTGGAGACAGAGCTACTGATAACAGGCAAATAGCTACATTATAAAGAGCAGATTCTATGGGTACCGTCCAACCCGAGGGCATTGTGATATTCAAAAGTAGGCACAAGTACAACTACTTAAAAAAAAAAAAAAACTGCGAGAAGATAAAGTCAGTACCCAGATATTAACATCTGAACCAGGGAGATGCAGCACACAGCTCCACTAAGAAGATTTAAAAGGTGCAATTTTCTATTGTGGATTTTCACATTGCCAGTCAGTCTCTGGTCTTGCGTGTTTTTTTGTGTAAAGATTGCTGCCTCTTTCCATAAAAGCAGTAGATATTAGGCGCAGTAGATATTAGGCACAGCTGATCAGATTTATATTTTGTGCTTTCACAATGAAAGAAATTATATTTTTGTAAATGTCCAATTTTGGGTGTTTCCGCGCAAAAACCTAACCCAGCTGATCAGACCAAATAGACAAGAGGAGAAATCAAACTGAAACAAACACACAGACGTTTGCAAGACTTGCTGTTCGCCTTGCCGCGGCTGCTCGCGGTCCCGTGACGACCATGGCCTGCACAGATTTGCGCTGCGTGGTGTCCGATCTGGAAGCATGGACCCCTCGCAGCGCGATCACTGGGGACAGTATGTCTGGCTACATCTGTACATTAGAGCGATTTTGCAGAGCAAGGTGTCTCGTGCCCATGTAGCAGTGAATAGGTCAACATGGATTTCTATTGCAGCATGTTCATTTTCATGTGGGTGGCAAGGAGGAGAGGGATCCCACGACTCAGCATAAAGCGCGGCTTGGAAATTGCACAGGCACGTTTGTGCTTATGTTTTGCTTCGCTTCTATTTTTACCCTGCAACAAAAATGCCTGAGTTATTTTCCCAGTCCACCAATTAAACAGTGAATGGCCTTTATTCTTACATCCTGCTTAAAGTGTTAATGATTTATTACATGTCAAGAATTAGAGCCGTCTCTCATACAATATTTCCCCTAACATCTGTCCTAAAACGACCTGTTGGAATCCATAATTGGTTCCATGTCTTCATACACACACGAGCATTAGTGTTTCCCTGTGATGCTGATGGTAAAGTGCTTTGATGTTTTAGCTATTTACCTAATGTTCCATGTATGTTTTTCTTTGTTCCCCTTCTTTTACTGTATTAGTCACTTTCAAACTGTCTGTAGAACGGTGCAACGGATAATTGATTCACCAATATCATCTGACATTTTCTACCACAAAATGAAACATTTTGAGTAGATAAAATAGTGTTACAAGGTATTACCATTTACGGACGCTACTCGCAAGACTGACTTGAAACTGTAAATTGAGTTTCCAAAGAAATAGATTTACAGTCGGTCCTCGGTTATCCAACGGAATCCGTTCTGGAAGTAGCGTTGGATAGTGAAACAGTTGTAAAGTTAGTCCAATGTTAATCAGTGGCGGTGAGCGTTAGATAACGCATTTAGGCGTCGGATAACGCATTCTGGCGTCGAAAAACAGCCCTTAGGGTTGCATTGTAAAGCGTTGTATATGCCATTTGTTGTAAAGTGAAACGTTGGATAACGAGAACTACCTGTAAACAATATCTACATTTGTTTTGAATCTTTTTGTGTTTTGAAGCAAAGCGGCATACATAATTAGAAACGTGCAAGGTTGAAATGCCTTCAGTCACTTAACTGATTCATTACCACGTTCACAGTTCCATTGTTGAATACTTGTTTAACAGCATATGATCAACATGAGAGATATGTGAGGCTTCAGAAACTGTTAACACTGAGCAAACAGAGAACCCCTGAATATCTGCATCTCTTCCACAGGTCATCCAAACTTCTTTCATTTGTCCCACTGTCACAGCATACAACGTGTAGCTGCAGACAAGGATTCTGGATAGTGTCATGCAAATCAGCATTCTTGTCAGTCAATTAAAAACCCTTGCAGCTTGAAAGCAAATCTCCTGAACTAACTATTGCTACTAAAACGGTGCACTTTATCCATGTAAGAATAAAATGTAGTGAGTGCAGTTTTTCCATTAGAATATATATAGGCTGAGGAGTGGCAGGGACTGTGCCTGCAAAATGTCTCTGTAAAGCGCTACGCAAAACTAGCAGCGCTATACAAGAACATGCTATTATATATATTTTTTTATGATCTTATTTAGCACCTGGGTAACGAGAGCGATTAATTGTACGCAACAAAAGCACAAAATCGACACTTATAAGACGTACCTGAAAGGTCTTCACTGTGTGTTTACATGGGAATTTGAAGGAATTGTTTACGGTCATACAGTGTGGAGCCTTTTAACAATAATTGAGAGGGAGCCGCTCAGTGAGTAAAGATACTGACTGGCACTGAGTTGGAAGCAGAGGAGCCTGGTTCAATTCCCGGTGTCGGCTCCTTGTGACCTTGGGCAAGTCACTTTATCTCCCTGTGCCCCAAGCACCAAAAACATAGATTGTAAGCTCCACAGGGCAGGGATCTGTGCCTGAAAAATATCTCTGTAAAGCGCTATGTAAAACTAGCAGCGCTATACAAGAACATGCTATTATTACTTTCCAAATCAAATACGCGTTAAGAAACATATGAGCAGACTAGGTAGTCACGTAGTTCTTACCTGTTCCTATTTACTATGTTTCTTAAGTGTTATTTGACCAAGGAATCTCTTTACCTACCTGCAAAGGCAGACGTTTCAGATAGAAGGTAAATAGTGTGTTTGACTTCATAGAAAGTATGAAAAATGAGCATACTCTGTGGTCCAAATAATGGATACCTATTTATATTAAGTCTCTATTTTTCATGTAATTGCCTTTCATTCCTTATTCTACTTCTCACTGGAATGTGTTGGCACCTTAGCGTTATATGGTTGATAAAAACATACAAGATGGGGGTGTGCGCAACGTCATTGCGGATGCACACGAGCTAAGGAAGGTCCGTGCACTCCGCCGACTGATTTCAAATTAACGGCCCCGTGGGACATTGCACCAGCGGGGATGGCACAAAAGAAAACGCCGAAGCCGGGGACCCCAGATCTCTCTCGCTACAGCCGCAGACAGCCAGCGGCAGCGGAGAGGGAGAAAAGGAAAAACAAAGATGGCGCCGCCGAGCTGAGCGCACGGGAGAGCACGGCTGCAACAAAAGCTAGAAAACGAGAGAGGCAAGTTGCAGGACCGGAGAGGGATATACCTGACAGAAAGGTAAGCCTGAGAAACTCGGCGGAGAAGGCCACAGCAGGGGAGGAGACAGTAATAACTAACCAGGACCTCCAGAATATGCTTAAAGAAATGCAAGTGAACTTTCAGTCAGCTCTGGATAGAGCTGTAAAGGAATTTAAAACCGAAGTTTATTTATTGGCCAAAAGAACTACAGAGCTTGAAAATAAAATGGACATTTATTTACAAAATCAGGTAAATATGGACTATGAGGTGCTGCGTCTCAATGAAGATATAAGAGCTATGGGGGATGGTATAGATGATCTAGAGAACAGGGAGCTAAGGCAGAATTTACAAATCCGTCATGTCCCTTAGCCGGTGTCCGCAAAAGCCCTCCAGCCATATCTTAAGAGACGTCAATTGACCCCCAGCTATAAGATGGCGATCTTCTGATGGATCGAGCTCACAGAGCTTTGGGACCGAAATTTGAGGACCCCACCAATATGCAACCAAGGAAATGATTATAAAAGGCTGCAGAAACAGAGGCTCAATTGAATTAGAAAATAATTCCATCCAGATTTTCCAGGATCTATCCAGAGTGACAACTGACAGGAGAAGAGGGCTGCGTCCAGTGACGGCGGTGCTCCAGGAGTAGGTGGGCCTTTTTGTTCTACCTGGTGGTAAACCATGAAGGCAGACTGATCTCGCTCCGTTACCCCGAGGAATCAGCATCTTTTCTGTCGGCGTTGGGTCTGACCCCCCCGGGAGGTCTCGGGTCAGCACAGACGACCTCGAGAAGATAACACGGATGATGATGATCAATCAGCTGAGGGTGCGGTTGCCCGGAGATAAAAGATTGAAGACAGACGGTGGATTTGAGGGACTCTTGGTGAGTCCGCGGCCATCTTTTTGACCGACGATTTGGCAAACCAGGGAAAGATATCCCGGATGTGTCTAGCTTTGTTTGTTTTCTCTCCTCTTTCCACTTTCCTCCCTGTCTCCCTCTATACTTTTTCCAATCTATTACTGGGACTGTTTAATATACAGTTTGGAGTCTGCCGCCTGCTTCTTGGGTGCCGGGATGCTACAGCTGATCGCCGGACGAAACCGGTGAATACACGGATTGAGTGCCCCGGCGATGGGTGAGGGGGCCTCAGCAAAAAGACTTAGAAGGGCTGGTTTTTATTTGGTTATAGATACAATGGACACTAAGCCTTATCGAGAAACCAAGACCAAACTACTGCTCGGAAACTTTAATGTTAAAAGACATTGAACACTTAAAGATAAAATGTGATCCGGGTTTTTATATTTCAATCCTGGAAGCATATCCCTATAAGTACATGTTAACACGAAAATGTTTAAATGTTTATTTATTCCACAGGTGTTGGGAATTGATGCGTTTTTTAGGTTCTTTTATTTTCTAATCAAGCTGTTGTGAGGGCTCGATCAGGGGAGGGAGAGCAGATAGAGGCAGGGTGTGCAGGATTGGTGGGAGCTCTGCATGCCCGACGTCAGTAAATGTTGCAGTCACCCCCATTAGGGCCATATGCCCGCCAGGCCACATAGGCTCTGGCCGCAAATTTGGGGCAAGTGGCTGGTTACACTCATCTTACTTTATAGTTTAATTTTTGCTGTTTTTGTTTTTCCCCAAGTTCCCGGAGGAGTCAAGTCCCTTTCCTTTGTTCTTTATCCCCATCTGTTCCCTACAACCATTAAAGTTTTTCGTTCGCAACTTTCACATGAGAGAGAGAGAGACACGACATTGGACATGACTAGTCAAGCACCATTGAAGTTAGTATCCCAGAACGTTAAAGGTCTTAACAGTAATGGAAAACGTAGATTGGCCCTAAAAAAATTTAGGAACCTGAAAGCAGATATGTTTTTTTTTGCAAGAGACTCATTTTGATACTGAGGAACCCCCAAACACTTTCAGCAGGACATACCCTATAGCATTTTACTCTTCTTTTACTAGCAAAAAAAGAGGGGTTGTGATACTGATTAAACGGGACATCCCGTTCCAGGCATTGGAGGTTAAGAGAGATCAAGGGTGGAGGTCCCTAGTGGTTTGCGGGCTTCTTTCAGGCCAACATATCACGTTAGTGAATATCTATGCACCCAACAAGGGACAGATTGATGTTCTAAGGGAAACACTGGAATCTATGGCAGATAGCCGAGAGCAACTGCTGATATTGGGAGGTGATTTTAATATGGCACCAGATCCGGATTTGGATAAGTCCACCCACCCACAGCAATCACACACTGTGCTGATATATAGTGTAGCGAAGAAATTTAGACTGCTACGTAACATTAGACTGCTACTATGGTTTGTGGAATGTCTGGCGTAGCTCACATAAAGGACATAGGGATTACTCTTTTTATTCGCCCCCACACGATTCGTAGTCCAGAATTTACCAAATATTTGTATCCCCGGGTGTTTTGGAGCTATTGGTCCACTCAGATATAGGGCCTATCACGTGGTCAGAACACACCCGGTGGCGATTATATTCGATCCTCCATTTGTTAGGACTAAATCATTCCATTGGAGGATGAACGACTCATTACTGAATTACCCAGAGATTAGCTCACAAATTGGAGACTCACTCCAAAATTATTTCTATATCAGCAATGGCTCTGTATTGTATTGTATGTCTTTATTTATATAGCGCCATAAATGTACATAGAGCTTCACAGTAGTAATACATGTTGTAATCATTTAAATAACAAATAATATATATAACCGGTCATGGGAATAAGTGCTTCAGACATAAAAATAACATTAAGGAAGAGGAGTCCCTACTTCGAGGAGCTTACAATCTAATTGGTAGGTAGGGGAACTGTAGAATCAACATCAATATTATGTATGGGAGGCACATAAGGCCACAATCAGAGGACAGCTCATCTCAATAGCATCACACAGAAAGAGAATAAAAACAGAAAAAATGGTCAAATTAGATCACATAAAAAAAAACCATTGAAGAAAATGTATACAATTCTGACCCAGGCAAGGTGGGAACTTAAGAGGGTGCAATTAGAAGACATAGAGAAGGCCCTTAAGTGAACTAAGCAAACGTATTATGGTAAGGCAGATAAGGCGAACCGTTTATTGGATCAGATCGTGAGCATTGGTCCCTGTTATTAGGTTAAAAGGAGGAGAAGTGACTTACAACTTTTTAAAGATAGCAGAGGAATTTGCTAAATTTTATACGGAACTCTACGATCTCGACAATTCAACTCTGAATGCTAAAGTTCAGCACCTGGCCCAGATTGAGGTTTATCTTGGAGATTGTAACCTCCCAAACCTGTCAGAGGAAGACCACAAAGTTCTAAATGCAAAAATAACCCGGTTAGAGTTAGTAAGGGCAGTTAGCTCATTGAAGCTAAAGGCACCGGCCCCAGATGGTTTCTTAAATTTGTAATATAACATTTTTATAGGAATCCTACAAGGGATTAATATAAAGGATGAGTGTTACAAACTATCACTTTTCGCGGATGATATTATCCTTACTATAGCTGACCCATTGACATCTCTCCTAAACTTACAATCCGCTCTTCGGAGCTTTGGGGAGTTGTCTGGGTATAAAGTTAGAGGGTAAGTCGGAAGCGCTAAATTTAACGTGAAAGGGAGGTCGACGTTCTTAAACGTCATTTTGACTGTAGGGGGAAATAGTCCCATCTGAAGTATTTGGGGATATACCTTACATGGGACTACAACTCATTATATAAAGATAACTATCCCAAACTTTTTTCCAAGATTAGAAAGGATCTACAAGTTTGGAATTCTCACTATATCTCCTGGATAGGGCGTATAACCGCAGTTAAGATGAATATCCTCCCCAGACTTCTATATTATTTCCAAACATTACCAATATCTGTCCCACTTACAAATATAAAAGAAATTCAAAATAGAATTATACAATTTATTTGGAAACAAACAACCGAGAATAGTGAGGTCATTTATGCTGGAGTCTAAAGAAGGAGGGGGTCTAGCAGTTCCAAATATTCTAAAATATTATATAGATATAGCCTCTCATTTGAAACAAATGGTCTATTGGCACTCCCCAGGAGGGACCTATGCCTGGGTGGATCTGGAAAGCTCACTTAAATACCCGGTTGGCCTACCTACTCTGCTGTGGTCGAGCTACAGGACTGGGCTTGGAAAAAAGTCAGAGCCGGCAGCAATCTGGTTTACTCTGAAAATCTGGCAATTGGCAAAAAAGAAATATAAGGTTATGTCAACTCCATCTAGATTTACGCCCCTATTCGGTAATCCAGGGTTTTTGCTGGGTTTTCAAGGTCGGGACTTTGAAACCTGGAGACATAGAGGAATTCTAGAGATGGGAGATTTAATAGAAAAAGATAAGTTGATGTCGTTTGAGGAAATGATGATAAAATACGTTTTACCTCGAACTGAGGTGTTTAAATATATGCAGGTCCGACATTTTGTGCGCCAGGGTTTCTATGAGGAGGAATTCCCCAAATACAAACGATTTGAAAATGCAAAACAAAAAAATATCAAAAAGGTCTGATCTCATCAGTGTACCAAAGTTTAATCCCCAAAAGGATACCCCGGTCCATAAATATATGGACCAGTGGGCTCTGGATTTCCAGACTGAAATAACAAGAGAGGACTGGGAAGATACATGGGATTATGCGGGTAAAACCTCTATATGTACAGTTACAAAAGAGAATATTTAAAAAAATTTATTACGCTGGTATTACTCTCCCAAAAGGTTAAAGCAAATGTTTCCTGAGGCGACCGATAGATGTTGGAGAGGATGCGGACAGATAGGGGATCTAGCACATATAGTATATGGTGGTTCTGCCCAGTAATGCAGATATACTGGAGCACAGTATTGAAATTAAAAGAAGATGTGACGGGAATCAAGGTTCTGCTAGATCCAATTTATCATCATTTTGGCCAAGCCTATGAAAGACGTAAATCATTACACAGCTAAATTAATTTTACATATATTAACAGCGGCTAGGTGCGCGGTAGCAGCAGCATGGAAAAAAAATACTGCCTCCCTCCAGAAGAGAGGTTAATAGAAGGGTTAACGATGTACAATTAATGGAGAGAAACTTCATTTTTGAATCACACCACAAGGAAGTTTTATAGAGTCTGGGATCCCTGAGATGTTGGATAGGGGTGAGACCCCAATAGAATAGAGGATCTGGGAGTGATGAGTGTAGGATATGTTGCTGATAAAATGTTACAAAATATGGTATGATATGCAATGTGACTGTTACAGATTGTAATAATTCTGATACAAAATGGTTGTTCCCCCCCTCCATTTTTTCTGTACCCCTTCCCATTTATGTTTGAAAATCTTAATAAAAAATATAAGTTTAAAAAACAAACACAAAAAAAAAACACCATACAAGATCAGTCTTCTGAAGTCATCTTTTGTAACAAAATAACTTTCACGCAACACCAACTTTTAGAGCAGTGTCATAAAGGCAGCAGAAGTAGTGACATACAGTATGGAACTTCTATTACCTTCAGGTAGCAGTGAGCATAGCAGTGGTGAAGCAGGTTATCAGAAGGTTGACTCAAGCTGCTTACAGTCTGTACCAATTGTTCCGCATACATAGGCACGGAATGCTCAAAGTTGATTTTGTCAGCAAGTATTTTGATGGCGGTCAGAGGACGTATTGGCTGAAAGGTTTTTGTGTTTAACGTGCCACTTGAATGCTGGAAGAAAAAAAAACCAAGATGTATTCATCCTTTGTCATGCTTAATTGGGCAACATGTGAATACTTGAATACACTTTGTTCAGATATGCAGCATCCAAGTTAACAACAAAATACACTTCAATTACTATGCAGGTTTTCCACCTCAGGTGCAAACTAGAAGAATTGCTTTCTTCAGGTAAAGTGAATGAAAATTATATAGTATGCACGAATCGCTTTATTGCAAATTAGTTTATTCCTGTAAAACAGGTGGTATTTGATAATACTAAAGTGTCTATGATTGTATTCTTCAGCCAAAGAGTGAACTTCAAAAACAGAAAATGGTTTGGTCACTGCTTTGCTTTGTAGCTATTTGAGTCATTGTTGAGAAACGAGAGGATATCTGCTTTAAATGTTAAATACTCCTCTCAACAAGGCCGATTAGATAGAATGGTTATTTTTTCCCCTTTATCGGCAGAGTATATACCTCTCAAATACTTAATTGCTGAATTTAGGTTTCCACAAGTGTTCCCTTTTATAGTCAAATCCTTAAATCCCCTAATGATATTTTATTAGGGATAATTGATTGTGATTACAAAAGATCAAAAAGGGAAGGAAGTGATGTAGATGATGGTGAATTAAGGTATGGAAGAGTTTAAACAATTAATTATTCTATTATCTGCCTCAAAAATGCACATTTTGCATGAATAGTTTGTCAGAAGCAATCGCTAGAACTGCAATGTTGTTTTCAGTACATAAGAGAACGTCATACCTTCTGACCCATTATTACAGGCATTAAATGTCCAAGTAGGTTGAATTCTGCCATAGTGATCGTAATGGTGCATTTCAGCAATGTTACACAAGTCAGCCGTGTAGGAATATATTCTTCCAGCGATGCCACTTCTTCAGGACTTGGTAAAGCTTTACTTTCCTCCACAGCAGCTAGGAAAAGTAATGAGGCAAACTAAGAAATTGTGCTTGAATGTGGCAAAATAATAATAATAATAATAATAATAATAATACTACAAAGAAATAGAATAAACAAGAAACTCACAGGGTCTTAAAAACGAAAGAAAAAAAGTTTCATGCAATTTTTTTCCCGATTCCATCAAGAATGTTGTTCTTAATAGAACCGAAATGTGAAAGCAATAGATTTTGGGTTACTTAGAAGAATGAAATAAACGTACCAGGATTTAGACTGCAGTACGCCTCATATTCATGATCTAGGGAACAAGCAATCATCTTCATGATTCTGTGTACTGAGCTGCTGTCCAGTCGAAGATCAATGGGGCCTATAACAAGACGCTTAGTGGACATCTCTTGAATATTGCCTGGCTCTTCAGTCTTTACAGAAGGGAAATCCTGTTGATTTACAGAACCTAGTGAAATATGAAATGTAATTCATTACTACAACAAACCCTTCTGGTTAGGGCAAGAGTGGGGTTAAATTCTGTTGAGAAGCCATGCTGTATATATTTTGGGTGAGAACAATAAAAAGAATAATACCAACTTTATTTATAGTATTTTTCTCCCAAATGGCACTCAAAGCCCTTCACACATTGAAAGCTAACAGCTGCACAAAAATAAAAGGAAAACATTCAAAGCTAAAAATATAAAGCTATAAATACAGATAACTTATGAACGGCAGAGCTTAAATGGTCATATCTAGTCTAATTTATATTACAGTATTGTTTTTTCCCCCTGAGTTTCTTGTAGTTTTAGCTATTGTTTCTCAGCTTGCTTCCAGCAAACAAGGATGAAGAAAGAAAAAATGGCGGTGCATAGTCGGAAGTAATACACCGAGGGCTGGTAAGTAAGCTCATGAAAAATGTATTAGCACATGTAACACAGGATTATAAAACACTAATGCGTTTCACGCCCGATGGCGCTTTATCAAAGAGTAGAGGAATCTTAAATGCCTGTCTTCCTCTTTACATCTTTACACAACAGTAGAACATTTATACATTTAGTTATAGAAGTTGTGTATTATAAGCATCAATTAACTAATCCTACAAAGAGGAAGACAGACATTTAGGAATCCTCTACTCTTTGATAAAGCGCCATCGGGCGTGAAACGCGTTAGTGTGTGTTTTAATCCTGTGCTACATGTGCCAAAACTTTTTTTCATAGAGCTTACTTAACAGCCCTCGGTGTATTACTTCGACTATGCATCGCCATTTTTTCCTTTCTTCAACCTTGTACCGGATACCAGCTGCAGCACGTCGATCATGGCACAAGAAAAAGGAGATCCCGTGACTACCACATCAGTTTCTGCTGACATTCTGTTGCCGTGTATTCCAACGGAGATGATGCCCGCACATGACCGGTAACTTAGTGGTTTTACTGCATGAATTCAGCCACCTACAGATCAATTACCTAGTATATTCATGCACATGAAATTATCTATACATGAATTTCATTACTGTCTTGAAGCTCGTCTGAATACATGGGACTTACTGGGACTTATACTTTTCATCCTACTTTTGTGCACCGACACTTACTAGCCTTAGCTTAAGGTAATCATTGCAACATTGTGCAAGTGTGTTTCAATAGGAACAGCATGAAGGTTTTCTGAAGCGCTGTTCTGTTTGTTATGCAGCGTCCACAGTAGAATGCGCTTGCTTCTGTGCTCCACGGCGCATCACACGCTCCCCTGCAGCAGGAGATATATCCTGTCCTGCAGGCACAGGCGACAGGAAGGCGTGTCGGGGGTCACGGGGTCACGGAGCTGGTTCGCCCTTGTTGGGCAAATTGTTCACGGACCAGACCGTCGCGCGAGAAATACAAACCTGTTTGTAGCGCAAAGCGCACGTGCACGCACGCTATGCACTAATACATTGTAATCCTAGTGTTTGTTTAGGCGCGAGCTACCTGCACTATGGACGTAGCCTTACAAACTACCTCTCTCTGCTTCCAGCATACAAAGTTAGGAACAGATATGTTCTATGGTCACAGCTATTTCTTCTGCTCCCATTGTTACAGCTAATCTAAGCTGTTGGAGAATTGATGAGTATCACATATATACATCTGTAATTTTTACTAAATGTGTGCATACATACATCTGCCACTTGTACTAAATACAGTAAATACAAGTAAATAGAGAACAAACCCGGAGAAAGGACGGGACAAATTGGGTTTAAGGCTTTACAGCAGTATCAGTGTCTAAGTTTTGGAACACTCCGGGCACATATTTACTAAGCAGTTTTCTGCCATACGGTACCTTCTGAAACTGGAAGACCGCTTACAGCTCATTGACTTGAATGGGCTTTAAGATGCCTTCTAGTGCCAGAAGGTCTCTTATGGCAGAACACTGCTTGGTAAATAAGGACCCAGAGTATCCCAAACCTTGAAGACACAGGGTCATATTTAATAAGCAGTGCTGCAATGGAAAGATGGTGTTATACCGCTTAGTAAACATGTATCTTCCAAAGTGTCTTGTGGAGTAGCACTTAATATAGATGTCCGACAGTCCCAAATATTGTTTGGCAGAAGAAAACACAAAATTAAACAATTAAAATGCCATATTTCAGTAGAGAAGCCACAAATTCAATGATTTTGGTCATTGAAGGATTACATTTCTGTATACAAAAAAATTAACCCCCCTTTTTCTCCCCAAAGGGGTACAAGCCAAGGTGTCTCTCAGTGTATGCATCTGCCATACTACAGATGACACTCAAGTACAAATTACGTTATTTAAGAAGAGATCTTTCCCCTCCGCAAAAGGTGGCAGTCAGACCGCTTCAAGTCAATCCGTAACAGTGACCTTAGAGGTAAACAATAATGATTGGTTAGGCAGAAACTTCCTGTCTGCAGCCATGTTTGTTTGGAGGGACATACAGTATCTTACAAATGAATAAAAAAAAAGTTAAATGACCACACAGTTTCATTTTAGGAGGCCACGTCAATAAATGAAGGTTTATTTTAAATGCATGTTGTCAATGAAATTTACATTTCTTAATTAAAAACAGTGTGTGCACTAACAAAAGACGTCAACAGTCTCGGTTCATTTTCCCAGTTGGTGGTTCCACTGTACTCATTAATAGCAATTTTATTTATCAGATGGAATGTGGCAACACCACCACGTTCCACAGCATACTGTATTACAATGGGGTTTTAAACACCGTAGTCTGTTGTGTAGTTATGTGATTTTACATACAAATAACATGACTCTACGTCTACAACAATACGTTCAAAAGAGGGGTGAGGGTGCTCAAGTAACTGGATCAAGGTAAATCACATCTTCAGTAAAGATAAAAATACATTAACATAGATAGCTGTGTGCTGCTTTCTACGTTTTTCTATACACCTGAATCTACAACAAATGTTGATTTTGTGGTCTTATTTATACTACAAAATATTTGCAAACTTTATTATGCAGTGGGACAGAAACCGCTCTCCTAATTTAAAATCACCTTTTTCAAAAATATTAATTTGAAATATTAATACAATGCAAATTTCTTTAAGTTTTTTTTTTAAGTGACCCTGGTATCAGAAATGTTAGTTTAAGATAAAATAGTTGGCAAAAGATGTTCAACATGGAAACCAGACGATAGACACAGGAAACTTATCACCTGTCCTTATATTTACAATACATAACCTTTTTTAAAGTGTGGTCAATGTGTGATACCCATTCCACTATATTTCTTAAAGACAGATTCTAATTTTGTAACAAACATTAGCTTCAGTGTAGCAAAGAGCTTTGAACAGGTGAAAAGAAGCTACGGTCATATGAATGGCATATGAAAAACACCCGACCACCCAAACAACGTATCGTCCATACATGCTCAAGTACTATAGATCAGATAGGATACTATATTACACTTCTTCCTTATTAACACAAACGTTATCTTGTATGCCTACCATTGTTGGGACTGCAGGTATCAATATAAATGTACTTTTGAAATGTTTGACTACTACAATAAGGGAACTTCTAACTATGATAAACACACAGAGTTTAGGTCTAACTGCAAGGTATTTGTTTAAAGAACTTTGATGAAGTATGAGCAGATGAGAGGGTGGATGCAGATGTACAGACAGCTTATGATAGAGCTATAGCATGGTCGGATTAGGGCTTTGGACATCCTTTTTAAAAAATATATCAATTGCGTCAAGTAATATACAATACTAAATGCTTGCAAGCGTTATTGCAGTTGTGTTATTTATTGGCTCTACAAACTATACAAAACAGAACATTAAAACACAACTCTATAGGACTAGCTACCCAACAGAAAACCGGCAACCCCCTAAGGTAAATCTGAGGTAAAAGCGAGGACAGACGGTCAAGGACCAGGTGGCACTGGAGGAAGTATTTGTTTCTGTTATTCAAGGGAGGACAAACACAAGGAAAAGAAGCTTGTACCTTTGCCACTAGTTCTTTCCATTGTGTACAGGTAATCCATGTAGAATGCTCCAAACCTCTGCATTCCGGCTATCTCTGTGTATGTCTCCTATCAACAAAGAAACGCAAATAGAACACTAGTTCTGTAAGAGAATCTTGAGATTACAACATGATAGGCAAAGTATCACAGACATGTGCATGTTTGGGTCTGTGTGTCAACACACAGAAAAGCTTATCTTTACAAAAGAACAGAGGTTATCCAAAGTACTCACCTTTCAAGATAGGTAATGAAACTTCTATTGCAAGCTACACAAAAGGACATCCATATGTCTGGTGGACAGTTTGACCACAACACTAATAATGGCTAGTTAATAAATACCTTTAATTGGTCACCTTTGCTTTCCTTGACCACAGGGGAAAAAAATAAAAAAAAAACATTATATATATATATTATATATATATTCATTTTTTTTCTTTATTAAAGATATGAAAGGTCTATGAATCAAGTTTCAATACTTGACAGTGTGTCATTAACAGAAATAACCAACAATTACACATGTAAAAAATGCGCTCTATATCAACTATGGTAAATTGGACTCACAGGCAGTTGAATGTAAGACAAAGAATAAATTCAAGTTAACGCATAATTATATTTCATATGCTACATTTTTTGCCTTTTTTTGTTGCATTATTTGATAAGACAGACACTAATTAACCTTGGCACAAACCCTCCAACATTTGAAACATGAAAATAGGTTCACTTTATTTGCTGTCAGTGCATGACTTGGGTGCTTCCAAGTATAGCCAATAATTAGTATTTTGGGATGTTTTGTGTATATAAAAGGCTGGGGTTTAAATACTCCCATCATTCATTGCTGCTTATATGCCTGAGGAAGTCGCAGGACAAAATGCGTTGGGCGATTTTTTGGAACCTGTGTCTTTTGCTAAATCCAAGCTGCATTGCTGAGACCTCACCCAGATCCATCCCTACTGTAAAACTGTGCCTGCAGCTGGTTGTCATTTCCTTGACTGAGCAGCGAGCAGAGAAACCGGACGCATATCCGTGATTGAGGCACACGGAGAACGGACGCCCTGTGGGCTCACTACCTGCACTGCTCCTGCCGGCTGTTATACAACTTCCTTTGCGTAGGACGCTATGCCAAGATGCGCCTAACGAGGTTCTCATACAGCATTCAAAATACGTTTGCTTGGAATCGGTGACCGCAAACCTGTGCCAGATGATGCGGGGTAAGGAACGGTCTATGGAATTGTGTCTATGGTGCAAAAATTGCAACTAGCACCATTAGACCTACAAGGAACCAGGAGGTTGCACCCAGTCTTGCATCTTCCTCCCTTCAACTCTTTTACACACTGTGCAAAGCATTTACAGGACTTGGACTCACAATATATGCACTTCAAATACATGCAGGGGGTTAAAGTGTGTATTATACACTATCAAGTTTTCATACAAGCAATTAATTTAGTGTACACATCTGTTATGGATTATACCCTTTAAATACAGTATTGGTATATTTGTTGGAACACGTGCTTTTTTTTGTTTGAGATATAGATATAGATATATATAAAAAAACAAATAAGACTGCGCCTTATAATGTGAACCAATCCCCAGCTAAAAGGTATAACAATATAATAATTATATGAACCAATTAATATAGGATGTAATAGGTATCAATCAGATGATGTAACAAACAAGATCAAATATATAAAAAAAAATATATAATTACATAAAAAATATAAAAATATATATATTAAATGTATGTCTATATATTGCTGGTATATATAAAAACTGAATAGAGTAGCATATACCACCAGTGGATGGGACAAGGGAAATAATGAAAACAAAACAGAATAAAACAATAAAACAATAATACAATTGCATGAAGTGATGAAAAAAGTCCAATATAATATGGATCAGTAGTAAGATCTTGCTGCAAACAGGAACATGCTGCCTTCCACAGGGAACCAACGAATTCCAAGCAAATCTGTACAAAAACAAAAAAGAAAGCGCCCGATCCTAGTGCAATATGTCCAAAAAAGTATACATTTCCCTAAAAAATCCAACAAAATGCTAACTCACAAACAACAGATTAAAAAGAGCGTTTTATGAGATATACTCATGCACCGGACGAGGATACAGCTACTCAGCTCACTCCGTGTCTTCACCGCATGGATCTGCAGTGCTCCACTGGGTCTGCGTCAAGCAGGAACTCAGGAAGTGACACTGTAGTTCAGATAGTCCTCCGGAAACAAGGCTGGTGTGAAACAAGTTCCGGGCACAAATGTGTACCGTATCTGAGCTGGAAATAGTTGCCCCTTTCGTTTAATAAGTCCAAGGTGCAGCAGGTAAGTACCCACTTCAGCAACGCAACATACACCCTACGCATTTCTTCACATTATGAAATCACGTAATTTGAAGAAACGCGTAGGGTGTATGTTGCATTGCTGAAGTGGGAACTTACCTGCTGCATCTTGGACTTATTAAACGAAAGAGGCAACTATTTCCAGCTCAGATACGGTACACATTTGTGCCCGGAACTTGTTTCACACCAGCCTTGTTTCCGGAGGACTATCTGAACTACAGTGTCACTTCCTGAGTTCCTGCTTGACGCAGACCCAGTGGAGCACTGCAGATCCATGCGGTGAAGACACGGAGTGAGCTGAGTAGCTGTATCCTCATCCGGTGCATGAGTATATCTCATAAAACGCTCTTTTTAATCTGTTGTTTGTGAGTTAGCACTTTGTTGGATTTTTTAGGGAAATAAA
>NC_134484.1:66176739-66231739 GCF_040206685.1 Ascaphus truei
CCTTTAAAATGGCAACAATTGCACCCATTATTTTAAAAACAGACAAATTAAGAAGAAAAAAAAGGCTGGTTGAGCCGAACGGTTTCCCACTGCTCCCCACCAGGGTCTGCGTCCTTCAAAACGGTCATGTTCAGCACTTGGGGTGTTAATGAAAAATGGCCAGTTGAAGAAGAGACTGTTGTTTCCCATGTAATCAGAGACACAAAATGTCGGAATTGAAGGGATTAGGAACTTTCCGACAGGAATAAAATAGTTAACATGAAATTAAACCCAGTCTGTGTCAGGCGGGACGCTCCTAGTTGCACTCTCCTTAGTCCAGGGGTGGGCCACTACAGTCTTCAAAAGCCACCAACAGGTCAGGTTTTCAGGATATCCCTGCTTCAGCACAGCTGGTGCAGTCAGAGACTGAGTCACTGATTGAGCCAACTGTGCTGAAGCAGGGATATCCTGAAAGTGTAATTGAGAACAGAGGAGCAGCGCACAGCCAAAGGGAGTCAGGGTCCAGGTTAATAGAAAAAAAGTCCTTTATTAAGAAAACATACTATAAGGAGGTAGAAAAACCCTGTATTGAACAATTATCCTGGAAACCTGACCTGTTGGTGGCACTTGAGGACTGAACTTGCCCACCCCTGTACTAGTCTGACAATGCTTGTATTGCTGTAAAACAGAGGCAAAGGATTTCTCCAGGCGCTATTGTGTCCGCTATCTCTCTTCTTTAACTTAGTGTGTATTGTTCACAGGTTGTGATGCATTATATTGCACAGTTCTCCATCACTAAATACACTGTGCTCATCTCAAAGAGAGCCATCATTAAAGTGTTAATCTTATCCTGGAGTCCTCCGGATTACTCACACTGCTGTCTCTGTATTCCCTGACTGCTGAATGGGAATTCATTGCTTGCACTGGATCAGCTCCACAGATTAGGGTGGTTCCGTAACACAAACTGCGAACTCAAAGGGCCAATCTTTGCCAAAAATACTGACCTTGTGGAGAGCTGCATCTAAAGTAAACTCCGCTCCAATGCCATTATTTTCTGGGCTTCTATAATCAAACAGTGAGTTGGTAAGGTAAGTCATTCCTTTGCTGCTCAAACTCTCCCCGCAGGTAAAGAAACAGGCTTCCTAGAACGGTAAGAAAAACATAGCTCTGCATCAAAAGCATCCTGTACCAAGTTTGTTTGACAAAGAGCTTTTGCTGGGATAGAAGTGCAGAGCGCTCATTTATGTGGATTATGCGATTATTATTTTGCATACAGTTGTAGCACGATTCACCTGCGCATCACTTGGACTGGGTGGACCGCAGCCCAAGTGCATCCCGGCCCAGCGCAGGTTTACTTTCCCATAAAGATTAACGCAGCGGGGGTCCCTGCAGGAGATACCGGCAGTCGATACGGAGGCCTGTACCCCCGGACCTGGAAGTAACGCAGCTCCGCTCCGGAAACCCCCTGCTTCAATCCTACTGTATTTATTACAGAATAAATGTCATTTTACTGTTTAAAGAGATCGGCGGGGAGACACCGAGAGGGGGAACGCTTGTCTCCATGCGCAGCTCTTCCAAAATGGTGCGGCCAGGTAGGGTTAACGCAGGGGGAGTCCCACTCAGAAGCAGGGACCCCCGCTACGTTACTGCTTATGGGAAATTAGAGTACTGAGTTTTTGGGTGTGGGAAAGCCACGATCGGGCTCCGTTCAGCTGCCGTTTCCTTGTGCCCAAAATTCAAGTAAATGATACTCCCTCTGTACATGAAGAATCAAAGAAACCATGCAACTACTATTAGCTAGCAGGGAAAATAAATACTAATATGTTACCATAACATGTATAAGAAGAAGAAAAGAAGAAAACATATGGTAAGTATTACTCGCATTTGGAAAAAATAAAAAAAGTCATATACTGACATCAATATAAACAATTCAGCGCCCTGAGAAGAAAGCAACTCGTACGGAGCTCCCTGGACACCACCGTCGCACGTCTATCTCTGACTCCGCCCTCGTAATGACGTCTTTAGGTGCAAGTCATCTAGGAACCCGATTACATCGTGTGGGCGGAGTCAGAGATAGATGTGCAACGGTGGCGACCAGGAAGCTCAGTTTTAGTTGTATTTGCTTCTAGGGTTGCCAGATGGCTTCTCCAAAAATACTGGATACAATGATGAACGGTGCGAAGCGCTTCACACGCGCACACACACACCTCTCCGCTCACCTGCTCCTGATTGGCGGCTGCTGCTGGGTAATGCAGCCAATCAGGATGGAGAAAGCTGCCCAGCCCCCTAGCAACAGCCCTGCTCGGGGAAATCCCGTGGTCTCAAGCAGGTCAGGTCAAAATGTCCAAAGAGGTAATACCGGAAATACACATACATTTCCAGTATTACCTCTAAGATTTTACTGGACAGTGTCCAAATACAGGACAGTTCGGTTCAATACTGGACACCTGGCAACCCTATGCATCGCAGGGCGCTGACATTTTTTTACATTGATGCAAGCACATTACTTTTTTCTTTGCAAAATAAAATAAGATGATCTATGCTATGTGCCCCCTTCTATCTTCCGGAGAGGGGTTCTGAGAGCATGCGAGGAGAGGAAACCAAGATCTCCCGGTTCTCGTCAGAGCAACTAGTTCCAGAATACTTATTCCTATTTAGAGATGTGCTGTTTTTAAAGAATACCAAATGTGAGTGTAATACTTACCGCTGGTGGGAGTTTTGATTTTTTGAGACACTACTCTAGGTTTTTCTCCCTTTTTCTTAGTGCCAATTTTTGCGCCTATGTATTTTTTCATATACTGTAGACTTTCTATTTTTCAACATTTGTGGGGTTGAGGACCTTCTGGCAGCAATTAATAGGGACAGTTTAGATTCAGAATAGTCTACATTCATTATATGCTGTATATACATTGTTTCTTTTATATGTATTAACAATTGTATATTTCACTGGTGGTGGTTTCTATTGCGCTTTGTAAGTTCTCGCTCTACACACACAGTCAAACTCCTATTTTCTTTAAAAGAGGTCAGATCTTATCAAATGAACTCAAGGGTTAGTTGCAACCTAATGTGAAACTGGAGTAATTAAATGTGCAATCCCACATAGCCGGCCAGTTGTGTTTCTTAGGGTCCTCAGAATGTTTTCTTTACCCTTATACCACCCTGTTCTTATCAGAGAACCAATAAAGATAAGAGGGGGAGGGTCTGGCTGTAGAAAGTACTTGCTGATCACCCAGTCACATCACAGAAAAGGTAGCAGCCAGGGGAAATCAAATCCCTAAAGTCTAACAAACACATAAATAAAAAATATTTATAGGGAACAGCTTTAGGTAGACAATGTATTAATTACATAGATGAGACCCCTTAAACAGGTCACTGGAATTAGTTCACTTTGGAGATGGGAGGGATTGCGCCATTTAAAAAAAAAAGGGCCTTAAGGGGAAAATTCCAGGATATGGACCATGAGTGCCATCTATAATATCCCAATAACTTACAAGTGCTAAAACTAAAAAAAGTCATGAAAGAAGGGTATTTCATATATTAAAGAATGTAATGTAACAATATGCTAAGTCTAGTGCTTTAAGAAACTCTGCAGAATAAGTATAAGCTTACCGCATCAGATCTGTTGGTGTTCTCTTCAAAGTCTTTCACTCCCATAATTCCCTTCAGGCACAAGGCTCGACTTCCCACAATACCAACCTGACAATCGAAGAAAGGTTCCCCCTTCATAAGAACCTATTCAAGAAGATTGGTTGTCGGAGGTAAAGTTAAACATGAAGTGAAACCATTCAATTAAATAGCGATGTAAATGTTACTGAACGTAGGTCTCACTTTCACAGGAGTCGGGCACCTTGATTTGTGAGGTCATTTGATACACGCAACATATCACAAGAATGGAAATGCATTGGAATTCATTACTAGTCATCTAGACGTCTGCTTGCTCTAAAACAGCACAAATCAGTATATTTCCTTTATCTTCTTAGCAAAGTGCTTTGTATTGCAGAAGTGAAGACTAGTTCATGCTTTTCTAAAAGATGCTGTAACCAGATGGATTATTAATAAATTTCAATGTACAAAAATAAAATTTACATTTCAAAAAGAAATAAAAAGTTAAGTCAGTCTTATCCAGCCATTTTTAGGCTGCGTCCACTGTGCTGCTGAGCGCACTCATGCTTGAGAGTGCGACTCTCCGGTCAGTTCACTGAACAGTGACGTCAGCACGCGCAAGTCTGGATAGCGTGAAACACACGCGACCAGAAGCAGGAGCTGACAGAGACTGGGGTGTGCAGTGGGACAGCCGGGTCGGGCGTTTAAATTGTTTTTAAACTCACGGAATCTGTGAGTATATTTCTGCAGCTAGCTAGGATGCGTCATTAAAGTTTTTTATACTATTGCGCAATCCTCTGTTTTTTGTATACCCCCATGCTGGAGGCACATACAGGAGACCTGCACAGAAGGAGAAAGCACTTTCCAGAGACGGGGTTTCTTCAAGGATCCAGGAGAGACAGGAATATCACGTGGGGTTCGGGTTAACCTGTGGACATCTGGATTTGAAGAAACAAGGATACAGATTCTCTCAACTGCATGAGACCCACTCTATATCTAGTAAGTGGGCATTTCACTTAGAGGCATATAAGGGAGAACTTCATTTGCTGTCAAGTCAATACTGCGCAATGTGGTGTCTCTGTTTTTGTCTCATTCAATAGGATTATAACTTGCTGCATGAGAGTGACTTTATTCTACCCAAGTCAAGGACAGAGTCCATTTCACTCATAGACATTGGAAAAAGACTTCACTTCACTGTCATATATCCTTTACTATATAATCACATTGTTATTATTGTATTGTTATCACCATTTGTATGCGCCAGGTATTAATTCCACATTTGTATTATTATATAGTCATCTAGACGTCTGCTTGCTCTAACACAGCACAAATCAGTATATTTCCTTTATCTTCTTAGCAAAGTGCTTTGTATTGCAGAAGTGAAGACTAGTTCATGCTTTTCTAAAAGATGCTGTAACCAGATGGATTATTAATAAATTTCAATGTACAAAAATAAAATTTACATTTCAAAAAGAAATAAAAAGTTAAGTCAGTCTTATCCAGCCATTTTTAGGCTGCGTCCACTGTGCTGCTGAGCGCACTCATGCTTGAGAGTGCGACGTCGCCAACTCTCCAAGCAAGAGCGCAGGGTGCCCTGCATAATTTTGCAAGCACGAGCGGCAGGGCGTGGATCTGGGCTATTTGTGTGTGTAATGTGTGTGTTTGCGAGTGTGTGTAATGTGTGTGTTTGCGAGTGTGTGTGGCTGTGTGTGTTCTGTGTGCACTGACTGCTGCTGAGCGCGCTTCAAGTAAATTTTGTTAGTCTCCTCAAGCGCCGAGCTTGGGAGAGCGTACGTGCACGCTCATGAGCGTGAGAAGGGCTGTACCAATTGCTTTTTATTGCAGTGAGCGTGCCAAGCGCACTCAGCGGCAGCGTGGACGCACTCAGACTGTTTGCAGTTATTTTTTCTGCTTGTTTTTGGACGGCTTCAAGGAAACTTTGTATTTTGTTTGTTTTTGTAGGGTGCACGAAAATTATAATTGTTTTTTTTTTAAATAATAAGAAATTGTGTATTTGATATCAGATAATAAAATAAGTTACAAACATTTCAAGATGAAATCACTGAATATTTACCTCGATTTCTTTTGGTTTTCTGTGAAAGTAAATGCACCCTTCAATGAATGGTTCCATAATACCAAACCCAAATGACGCTATCCTAAAGTGGGATCTACCAACAATCAATAAATCAACCAAGAATGCAGTAATGGTGGAAAATTACCTCAGCTGTGGTCCCTTCTTGCTCCCAACGTATCACTTCTCGGGATTTCACTTTCTGAGGGCTGTAATAACTGCTCTCAGCTTGCATTTCAGTGAGCTAGAAAACAATATGATAAACACCTTCAGCGCAGCCAGTGTTAGCATTAAAGAGTAGCAATCTGTCATTACTAGACTGAATTGATGAAGACAAATTAAACTTCGCTATTGGCTGAAGTGTATTATTGGACAGGAAACAGGTGCAGTGCAACAGCTGCAAGACATTATCCACACTATAGCATAGGATGTCAGAGTTAAATATGCCAAATGTAATCCTATGTGGGGCAGAAGTAGGTTTCCGTCACCACACTGCTTTTCATTTAGTTTCACTCCTTCTATCAACGTCGTATTTATAGATGGAATTAAAAATGGCAGGATAGCTTGGAACCCCACCTGTGTGGTATGGGGGTATTCACAATTTGCTACAAAAAAAGCAATTAGGTACGATGGGCCTGATTTAAAAAGAAAAAGTCTAAGGTTAAACATTAGCTAGTGATGGATCACAGAATCCACATTGCACGTATCATCAACATCTTTCATGGCATTAACGGCCAACATAGAAATAGACATTGACGGCAGATAAGAACCACTTAGCCCAACATGGTTTTTCATTTTCGTACCCGACAAAGTTTTCTATCTTGTCTGCTCCAAGAATTTGCAAACTACTGTACTACAGTATTCGTTTTCACCACCTCTGCTGAGCGACTAGCCCATGAATACAATATCCTTTCAGTGCAGAACGGCTTTTGTATCATTCCAGTCTGCTTACTATGCTTCAGCACAAACACTTATTTTAATATTCTGCCTCAGGGGAAAAAAAAAAAACTATTCTATCCTGCACCCACTTATGACATTTTATGAGAAAGAATTTATTTGGAATATTTTGTGATGTGATAAGAAAATAGAGGCCCCTAACCCGCCCCCCGATGAGGGACATTGAGCCACAAAATGGGTCGAAAGTGCTTGCCAAGCATTGTATGTTGCTTCAGGCAATGAAATTCGATGGTAAACTGGACAGGTCGGGGACTGGTCTCTGGAAACTATGTACACAGCGACATGCTCTGCAACGGATACACGAGGACAACATTCTTACAATGACTTACTAAGAAACAGAATTAAAAGGCCCTCCCCCGCCCCCCAAACAAAAAATGTTTTGGAGAGTGAGATGCAGAAGTCCCATCTGTCACCAATATAAATGCAAACCAGAAGATGTCAGTCCAGGTCTGCAATGTTCAAGTCTTTCAGCCCAAGAAAGTAATAGGGTTCAGATGTACATTTCAGGTGGATGGAACAAGTGACCTATTTTAAGTGGCCATTTAACCAGTACTGCTGCCTTACCAGGAGAGGTAAGACACTGAATGCAATGAGGAATGGAGAGGAAGCAATGAGAAGCTAACAATAAATGTACTTATATGGTACAATTTTGCTTCTTCCTTCCTATCAGCTGTCTGCAATTATTGCAGAGGAACAGCAATTAATTGATTAAAAGACCTCAAACATTACAAGAACAATTTTCAACAGTATTAGGAAAATGTTTAATTTGGCATGTAGAGTTTTTTTTTTTTTTTTTTACTGGAATGGCATCAACCCCTCCGAATGCTAATGCAGAAACTTGACCTTTTTTTTTTAATACCATAATATGAACCACAAATTAATTCCATACATTCTTTGCATGAAACTAGAACAATGAATACTAATGTTTTCCGTCTCAATGTAACATGCGAATCTCGTACAAAACATTTTCACTGCAGATGTAACTTCCCTTTGCTGCTGAACGCTTGTTAATATGTTGCAGGTCATTCAAGGAGAGAAGGTGTTACAGTCCAATGTTATCTCTGTGACCCTGAAATACGTTTGCTGCTTCATTTCGATGTGCTAACTCAGGATCTCTTTTAAAGTTGGCTTCACCATGATTCCGAACCAGGGGTGGGCAACGCCTGTCCTCAAGGGCCACCAACAAGTCAGGTTTCCCCCCCCCCTTCAGCACAGGTGGCTCAGTCAAAGACTGAGCTACCTGTGCTGAAGCAGGGATATTCTGAGATCCTGACCTGTTGGTGGCATTTGAGGACTGGGGTAACGCACCCCTTGTTTGGATGCAGGGTGAAGCTCAAACCATCACATCCCTAAATCCATTTAGCAGCAGAGCTGCATATCATTATTCTATGCCTTTTAAAGGAGAACTTCTGTTGTTTTGTTGTTGTTATTTTAATAGTTTTTAACTAGGGGGTCTCTGGAGCTAAACCGCATTGATTTCTGAGATACTTACCTTCGTAGGTGCTGCTGGTATCTCTGCGCTGTTTAAAGCTCCCGCGTTACGTGGGCCAATAGCACACAAGGGATGACACTGCGGCTTCCTATTGTATTGTAACCTGCCATGCTGTGAACCCATCTGGGGCTCCTACCACCTGCCCCTATCGATGCAAGTGTCTCGGGAAGACAGGGATTTCCCGGAGCTGAAATCAACACGGTTCAGATCCGGAGACTCCCCCCGCTTCAAATCTTTTTTTATAACTCTTTGAGGCACTGTAAAGTGTAATCTACTTAAGGACAATAAAAAAACAACCTATATGTTTTGGCACTCTGAGGCAGGGGTGCGCAAACTTCTCCTATGCCATGGCAACGCGACGTTGCGTGACCCTGCGGGCTGCCATGGCGACGTGTCGCTGGAAAGTTAAGGTAAGTAAAGTTACAGAGGCCTCGTGCGATCCCCGGGATTTCATTTAAATGCCTTCGGGAAAGCGCGGGCCACTGTAACCTCCACGCAGCCCCCCCCCCCCCCCCCCGAAAATCTCACGCCCCCCAGCCCCTCAGTTTGCACTCCCCTGCTCTAAGGGGCACATGCATCAAGCGCCAGTATGGGTTTTCACGCCAGTATGGGTTATCGCACCTGTTCCAACGTTAACTCCCATTGACTTGAATGGGAATTAGTGCCTGAACGGGTGTGATAACCCATACTAACACTTGATGCATGTACTCCAAAGACATTTAAGGACACAATTATAGAATAAGCAAACAACCTAACACTAAACAAATAACGGTCTGCTTCCTTTTCCTCACTCTGGATATACATCAAATAACCCACAAATTATTTTCTCAACTAAATAAAACACATTTATAGTTACATATGCAATGTCCGTCTATATACTGCACCAATTACAATGTAAAGTCTTTTCAGACAACGATTCACTTCTCCCAGTGACTCCTTGTCTGTCCTGTTTGCACAAGTATTCCCATGTATTTAAATATTCCCCACAGTCACAGAACATGACCCACATCTGGTAAAGTGAGCACGAGGGTGAGGCCTCTTGGTAATAAGCCTCCCAGAGGTGACTCTAGGATGTATGTATGTATGTATATATGTGTGTATGTGTGTATGTCTTTATTTATATATCGCCATTAATAGACATAGTGCTTCACAGCAGTAATACACATGACGATCACATAAATAACAAATATAAATAACAGAACATGGGAATAAGTGCTTCAGACATAAAAAAGAAACATTTAGGAAGAGGCTTCCCTGCTTCGAAGAGCTTACAATCTAATTGGTAGGTAGGAAGAACGTACAGAGACTGTAGGAGGGCATTCTGGTAAGTGCATCTGCAGGGGGGCAAGCTTTATGTATCAAGAGTAATGTATTAGCCACGGAGCTACTCATATGCTTCGTTAAGGCGGTGTGTTTTAAGGTGGGTCTTAAAGGTGGATAGAGAGGGTGCTAGTCAGATATCGAGGGATCGGGCATTCCAGGGGTGTGGAGCAGTCGGTGAGAAAGGTTTAAGGCAGGAGAGGGCTATAGATACAAAGGGGGTAGAGAGAAGACATTCTTGAGCGGAATGCAAGTCGGGATGGTGCATAGCGAGAAATTATGGCTGAGATGTACAGTAAGGCGGGAGTGTAAAGCTTTAAAAGTGAGGAGGAGAATTGAGTATTAGATGCAGGATTCGATAGGAAGCCAGGAGAGGGATTTCAGCAGGGGAGACGCTGAGACAGATTTAGGAGAGTAGAGTGATTCTGGCAGCATACTATGGAGACTGGAGACTATTGGTATAAAGCTCTATCCTGGATCTCCTCTTAGCTCTCCCATCGTACTTTCAATGTCTCTTCTGCTAATACCTCCTCCTCCTCTATTGATCTTTCTGTGGGGGTAACCCAGGGCTCTGTCCTGGGACCTCTCCTCTTTTCTCTATACACACACTCTCTCTAGGTGACCTAATCACATCTCTTGGGTTCAAATATCACCTCTATGCCGACGACACAAAAATTTCGTTCTCAACCCCTGACCATAAACCTGCTATACAGACCAAAGTTTCTGAATGTCTCTCTGCGATATCATCCTGGATGCCCCTCCGCCAACTTAAACTCAACATGTCGTAAACAGAGCTCCTCATATTTCATCCCAAACCTGGCCCCACTACCTCCTTCCACATTACTGTTGGAAGTTCTGTCATACACCCAGTAGCGCAAGCACACTGCCTAGGGATCACACTCGACTCCTCTCTCACATTCAAAACGTATCTGAAACCTGTGGCTTTTTCCTCAGCAATATTACGAAGATACGCCCTTTCCTCTGTTGCTTGTCTGCTAAAACTCTGACACAGGCCCTCATTCTCTCCCGTTTCCATTACTGTAACAACCTGCTGTAATTCCTGCCCCTCACCTGTCTCCCCTACAATCTACAGGCAGTTCTCGTTTTACAACGCTTCGTTTTACAACGAATGGCTTATCCAACGCTATGCAATGCATACCTATGTTCATTTTTACAACGCCAAAACGGCTTACGACGCTTTGCAAAGTTGTTTATGTGTATATAATATATATATTATACTATATAACATATTATATTTTTATATTATATATTATGTTCTATATATATATATATATATATATATATATATATATATATATATATATATATATATATATATAATACAGTATATGCACTGTATAATGTATGTGTGTGCTGCATATCAAATTGCCTGCGTAAAATATTTTGTGTATTTTAGCATTAAAAATGCCTTCAGGAACGGAACCTTTCAGTTAAACAGTGTTCCTATGGGAAAATGTGTTTCGCTTTACAACGTTTCGCTATCCATCGCCATTTTGAGTAATGCATTGAGTCGGATAACCGAGGACTGCCTGTATCCTAAACACTACTCTGATGCTACTCACAAATTTGACCCGGAAGTGGAATCGGCAAGGGTGGAAAATGTGAACAATGGGGATAAGTGCAACGGTAAATGACAACATAAGGTAACGGAGACCCTACCCCAAACAGCTTACATGTACACTGGCGACACACTTTATTCGAGCTCGGCTAGTCCCACGAATTCGGGTATACTCGGGAGTATTGAGGTTTGTGACTGTTTTCTGCCCGAGTGCATTGAGTTATTTTCCAGGCAGGGATTGAAGCATTTTATTCCCACTGGCTGCAATACTGCACAGTATATATATATATATACTGCATTACAATTCATGAATTTATGCCATCTGGTAGACACGCGAAGCATTGCAGCCTATTAAATCCTAATCATTATCATTTAACAGATCAGCCGCCCGTCAGCCAGGCATGAACCATGGCTGGGAAGGCAAACGCAACGGGGCTTGTCTGAGGTGAGAAGCGGCGCATTCCAGGTATCTGCCAGGTACATACTGGGTATTTGCTCGAATAAAGTGTGTCGCAGCAGTAAGTTAAATAACATACCTTAAACGTGATCGTGGCTTTGGTGCAATAGAATCCTATGGAGACTATTGGGTCTTTGGATAGCTGGGATTTTGGCCTTTGTAGTGTTACTCCATCCTCTGATAAAGGGTAGCTTTCTTCTCCTTCATTCTCATAACTGACTATAGCAGGAACAAAAGACCAGGCCCACGATACCCATCCTTGTTGATCAGCATCATCCAAGGTGTACATTTCTGGGGATGGATACTGCATTTGCGTACCCAATTCATCTTCCACACCTGCACAAAATACACCATTTCATATTATCTGTAATCCTAATGCTGCAAGCAGACGGGTTACAAAAGAAAGCACAACAAGAAATGACTGATGAAGGAACATAATTGCTAAGTGTGTCCTATTTACTTGGACCAAAAAAATATTTTTAAAGAACTTTACAAATCTTAACGGCTTACTATATTGTGAGATCCAGCCTTATTTATTGTAGGTTTCTGGTACACAATGATTGGTGCTTATTTAATGTTTGACTATATTTAATTACATTACAATTATGTATTGCGATTTCTCATTCTAGATGATGTGCTAAGTACAGCTCATCCCCATTATAGCACGATCCGCGGTCTAAACGTGGCTCCCAATTAAAAAAAACACCTCCAATTTTTTTTTACGGGACCGTGTAAATTTAGCCGCGCGAGGACTTACCAGAATCTGCATTTCTCCCCTCTCTGCGGCTCGCTCTCTCCTCTCCCTGCCGTAGAATTTTGAGCGCTGAGGAGGGTCATAGGACACAGACATGACCCTCCCCTGCGCTCGACAGTCTACGGCAGGGAGAGGAGAGAGCGAGCCGCAGAGAGGAGAGAAATGCAGATGCCGGTAAGTCCTCACGCGGCGAAATTTACGCAATCCCGGTTATAACGCGGTCTCATTCCGTGGACCCCAAGGGCCGCATTATAACGGGGTTCAGCTGTATTATTACTTATACAATGATGCCAAGGACAGAGCACGAAACAAATAGCTTGGTAAATAAACAAATATATATATATAAAAATAATAATTTTATATATATATACACACACACACACACACACACACACACACTATATATATACATACATTTATTTTGTAATAAAGTATCAAGATACAAAACATCCTCCAGGTCAGCCTAAAGGACGTGTAATCAATAAAATTCCCTACAGTCTAATATAGAGACCATAAATGAACGCAGCAATTTGCAAAGTCAAACCCAGTTGTTTGTAAAGCCAATAATCCTTTGTAGATCAAGAGTTCACAAAACCAAAATCATTAAATGATCATGCTAAAGATATATGAAAATTGCTGTAATTTCACCTCCAAAGCCTACGATTGTGTTGGATGCATAATAATGATTAGATATCAATACAGAGTAAGGTTTTGCCACTTATTCGCTTGTACGAGTACCACTGTCCTACAATGATATTTATACTACTTCACAATTGCTATTTTTACCTTCCTTCACAGGCAATTACAAAGTTAGCTCTTCAATACGACTGTCGTGAGATTTAAGGTACACCACCATTTTCCAAGTCCATTACTCCCACAAACCCCGTTATCTTTAATTATGGATTGAGAATATTTAGATGCCTATTTAAAAATAAAGAAGCCCTGTGTCTGTCCTGAGATCTGTGGGGTTTTTTTTACACAAAGTGCATCACTCCAAGCTTAGAACTCCTTTCTCCGTTAGGTCCAAGCCCATTACCTACAAAAATCAGATTTGTATCGCAGAAAAGAAAGAGGGAATACATTTTGATCAAAGGCTACCAAGACCACCAATTCAACACAGCTCTGTATTTCCGGTAATGAAAATGTTTAGCAGTGAATCTCAATCTCAGGCCCGTTTTATAGTGCCGGGCGCGCGCTCATTTTTAGTTGGCTGACGTTAGTCAGCCTTTCTATAGATGTGCCGCGCGCGCGCACGGCAGGGAGAGCGGAGCCGACAGACAGCGGCAAACATGAAGAAATTCATCTTTTCGCGCCGCTGCCTGCGCTCAAATGTATGTATTGGTATGTATGTGTGTATGTATGTGTGGATGTGTGTTTGTATGGATGTGTGTGTGTGTGTGTGTGTGTGGGGGTAAATAACTGCAGAAGTAAAAAAATAAATTATTAAACTTTTTTTTTTAATTTAAAAAAAAATCTTACTTACACTCCACTTACACAACATATATATATATATATATATATATATATATATATATATATATATATATACACACACACACACACACACACACACACACACTACCTGCAGCTCCCAGCACTATATAAAGGAAAAGCATGCGGCACGTGCACGCTCGTTCGCATAGGAACGCACGGCCGCATCCTGTATATAACAGCCCTCAGCCACTGCGTTCAACAGACAAAGCCACATTTCTGTGCGATAAATTCATTAGCAATACAATTAGAATATATCAAGTCTTCATATAAACAGTGTGGTAGTTGGGTCATTTCCAACACATTGTGTTGCTAGGTTGAGATGATTGAACCATTTCACAGAAGCCTATAAATCTGAAAAGCAGCAGCCCTTGAATTTACACACACAAAGACCTAGCAAAACACTATTGAAAATTGTCGTGCGCGTGCATTCTTTAAAGTAAATTTTCTTGCTTGCAAGTACCCAATGCTCAGTGATTATGTTCATATCTAATTGTAAGAGACAGCTTTGTTTGGCACCTCGTGCAATGGTTCCAGCTCACGCAGAATCTCACACAGAATGTGCATCGCTAAGAGATCTTTTTTTGTTCTTTTTGCAAACAAGCATTCCAAAAATAGAAGTGAATTACAGTTAATAGTTAAAGTACACAAGAAAAACACATAACTAAAGGCATATGGGACAGGATTGATAGCCAAGCAAAGAAAAGCATGCTACATTGGTTTAGAAGAAAAACGTTTTGAATATTATAAGTATTGCAACTAGAGGTGCAGTGCCACTAACCCTCCTATGCCCAAGTTCTTCAAAGTGAAAAACACTGAGCCGATTACCACGTACTATACAGAGTTAAACATTTATATACAATTTTGTGTACTTTGAGTTAACACTGCATGACTGCTGCTTTCATTGCACAAGTATTACAATTCTTCAATTATGGTAACATGAATAAACATTTTAACCTGACTAAGATGAGTGTTACTGTCTTTATCACTGACTCATCTCATACCATCCCCTGGCCCATATCTTTTGAGCGGGTCTTTTGACATGCAGGTGGTGTGCTTAAATGATTACTTGATGAATGTGTACATGACACACAAGGGCTTCTGTACCAACGCAATTTTGGACCACAACTGTCCTAAAAAGCCTAATTTTTGCTGTATGCCTGTGTGTCCATGTATCAAAGTCTCTGCTCCAAAAGTGTTCCCGTGTGTGTCGTCTTGCTATTTGGGGAGTGTCTAAGAGAGGAGTTACATGATGCACAAATCAAGAGACGTTATGAAATTGTGAGCCGTTGCATCACTTTCTCTCCCTTGAATCTGCAACAGAAATACGCCACGTCTGAGGCAGCGTGAACCATGTTTAGAAAACAGCACCATATGTTAGGAAATAGCGCATCAGGTTTATTATACAGTATATGATGCAGCTTGGACCACAAAATGATATTGCACATCAACAAAAGTTTTACTGTGTGCTGATAGAGGGGATTCAAAAATCTCCTATAAAAGGATATTGGTGCTCGATACCGTGATATCGAGCTTCTTTTCGTAATGAAAAAAGGAATGAAGATGGGGCACACGGATTTCCAAAATAAAGAGATTTATTAAAGCATACACAACGTTTCGACCCTACGGTCTTTGTCAAGTGCAAAAAGTGGCTTTTGCACTTGAAAAGTGGCTTTTTGCACTTGACAAAGACCTTAGGGTCGAAACGTTGTGTATGCTTTAATAAATCTCTTTATTTTGGAAATCCGTGTGCCTCATCTTCATTCCTTTTTGTATGCCGTGGATTGGATGCAGCCGATCGTACATTGATGGGAGCACCGGTAATTGTATCACTCTTTATCATATTGTGGTGTGCAGCATTTACTCTTTGTTATATCTTTTCGTAATGAAACATTTTGCATTTAGGTGCATATCCAAAAAGATATCAGATGTCTTCTCTTATATTTAGATAGACTCGATGGAAGAAGGGAGAGAAGATCTTTGAACATGTTTTCACCTCGTGGCCTATCCTTGTGCATCCTAGAAATGGCACAAGGATCAGCACTGCAAAAAGCTCTGTTTCAAATATGGCAAACACAGATGCGCTTCATCAAAAGCAAGTTTTTCTTCAACAAATACTATATTCTAGTCACTGCGTTTTCTCTCAACTTTGCATTTACCAGGGAAAGCAACCAGATCTATCTCACGCACTTAATGATTGACATCACCTTTGACAAGTGAGGCAGGAGGAGCCACCTTTGGGGTGGAAGAGCAATTAATCGGTTCCTGTTACTTGGTTTTGGATCAGAATTAAATCAGTTCTGACAGACGTATCGTGAACCAAGTTTAGACCTTGAAAGGAAAGGTTAGTGAGCGCACAGCTGCAAGCAGACTACGAAGAATGACCTCATTTGCGAGCAGAAAGACATCCTAGTTACCAAGCTTTTTTTGGAGGAGAATTTAGAGGTCATTCATTCTCAAAGTTTATATAATAGGATCATTCCGGACACAGAGCTTAAGACTGTAAAGGTGCATTCGCTTAGGTCCGTGCAAAAAAACGCATTTCAAACAAACATACTAAATGCCGTTTTTTTTTTCATTATAAAACCCATATTGGTAACAATGTAAGCTTACTTACAAACATTAGCTGAAGTTCCTTTGAAGTGAAAAGCATGGAGCTACGTATATTTTCCAATATCTCAGGTTTGAGGGATCACAAATATTAGTGGTGCATAGATGGAGTATTAGTATAGCATCAGAAATATCAGTGCAATGACTATGTTATGATGTGTGTGAGTGTGTGAGTGTGTGTGTGTGTGTGTGTGTGTGTGTGTGTGTGTGTGTGTGTGTGTGTGTGTGTGTGTGTGTGTGTGTGTGTGTGTGTGTGTGTGTGTGTGTGTGTGTGTGTCAAATCTACATATTTAAATGGAAACATTTTAGCATGAATGCCCCTTTAAAAAGTTCTAGGAACACATACAAACACACGTATAATTTTTCTCTTTAATTAAAACATGAACAATATTTTGACATGTAACATTTAAAAAAAAATTCCATTTGAAGGTTGGTGACCTCATGAAATAAAAACTAATTTTATGTCAATAACACATCAAACCTACAATTTCAGTTTGTTACATACTTAATTACGCTATTTATTTTTTAATATTTGATAAAGGAGCCCCATCTGAAAGGTCAAACAAGACTGGCTTTCTTAAATATTTGAAATAGTGCATAAATTCACCCCCTCTCTGCAAGATGGGCCTGCAATAAATTAAAAAGCAATGAAAGGGATAACATGGATATGGCCTCAGGACTACTTTGTTTCTGCCATCGTGGAACACTCGACGATGGAGTATAAACTTGTTGCTCCAAAACAGTAAAACTTTCGGTAGACATTGTGGACTTTAGAGACATGTTCAAGGAAACGCAAAGTTTGTTTTTAGGGTCCAGGGTGATCTACTTCAACTATACAATACGTTTTTTTTTTTAAATCAAAAGCTACTTTTAAAAGTATAAAGTAATCCCAGATACTCAATTTGTTTCTAGAGTCTGTGACATCACACAGTCCTTGTGGTGTAGAGGTAGAGAATGGTACCAGTTAATGAAAGGTCCTGGGTTCCATTCAAACAAAACATTTACATACAGTAGTGCACTGTGGCATGTAGAGGATAAAAATATTTTATAGGGCAGTCTTGTAACACCAAGCCTGTGGCGTAGAGGTAATGTATTGGTACCAGTATATGGAAGGTCCTGAGTTCGATCCCTGCATGTGTATTATATAAAATTTATTAATGTTCAATTTCCACATGGTGTAGGTGTGTGTGTTTGTGTATGTGTCCGTTAGCAATAAAGCATTGATTTGAAGGTTGAAAAAAAAAAAAAAAAAAAAAATGTGCGGGGATGTGTGGTGTCATGTGACCCTCCTCTGCTACGCTGCGCACTATTACTGACAGCTGCAGAGAGGAGAGTACTGAAGTAAGGAGAGAGGTGACAGATGCCAGTAAATCCTTGCGTGGCAAAATGGAGGTTTTCAAATCGGGAGCCACGCTAAGACCGTGTTATAAGCAGATTCGCGTTGTAGCAGATCGCGCTATAACCGGGTTGATATATCCAATAAAGAATATCACTTTTGAGCACATTCACATGTCTTAGGTCTGCAACCCTGCCTTTCAACCATTATCACCTAGTGTTCCCACTGCAGCAAGGGATTCTGGGAAATGACATGCAAATGAGCACACATCACCTTTTGCCTGGAAAATCCATTCACATGTAGCAAATGCATCGCTGTTCACACAGCTTTTAAGCACAGCATGGGACTAGCAAAGCATGTCAAACCACTCACAGACATGTTTCAACCTTGATGGGTATCATCGGTGTGAGGTTGTTTATACTTGCTTTGCAATATTTCTAGGCTGGGTAGGTTTACCATATACATTTTAAGTTATGGTGGGTGAAAAAGGCAACAAAAAACGCCACCGTTAGCATATAGCCAATTGGCTATATAGCCAACGGTATACATATATATATATACACACACACACACACACACACACACACACACACACACACACACACACACAGATAGATCCGGCACACTAGCACTTTTATAATAAATGTAATTAGATGGTGTAATTGACGTTTCAACCAAAACTGTGCACATGGAGTGCAAATGGAGATCTCAGCCGTTAAAAAGCGAATTCTTGGTAAATTATAATATAAAGTTATATAGGAAAGCAAAAAAAATGGCATCAACTGTGGTGCTTTAATTAAGCTTGTGCTGTTACAATCTGAATACAGTAGGATTTAAAGACTGTTGTTTGACTCCTGTGTCAAGAATGATGACATCCCCATTAATCAAGAACAATTTTCTGTATCCCAGTAAGCCTGCTAAGCAGATGCCTTCTAGGCAATGGGAAACCTTAAAGAAACACATTCAAACTTTCCTTAACCAGCAAGCTGTAGTATTATTGCCAAACCTGGAATCACCTGCAAGAGTTCTCCTACAGAAAGCCTTAAGGAAGCACAAGTCCCATGTATCAAGTCATATTAAGAGTGAAAGAAAGAGTGCAAGTAAACATTAATCTCGGTACTCATGTTTGATTTTAGGCTCAAACGCCATACTCCAATCAAATCTTCAGCAAATACCAAAAGCGGTCATTAATATTGATTTCTACTATACAACTAGAAATATGACCCCAACTGCAGTTATTATTATTATTACTAATAATAATAATAAAAAATGCAAATGAAGAGGCTTTTACAAGGATGAAACTACAAAAGTATGGAAATTAGAAAGCCCAGAATAAGTATATACATCAACAGAAAAATTACTTCGATAAGCAGAAACGACAACAAACTTTACTTTAAATATGTTAATACCTTAGAAATACAAGAAGAAAAAAGTTAAGAATGCCCGTAGAAAATGTTGTTAGATGTTGAATTTTATATGACCTACAATATTTTATTACAATTTACGCTTTTATTAAGTTGCAGCGGTTTCAGCTCTTATAAACTTCTGCTAATTGAAAAGGATAGAAAAGTGTACGGTATTATGGGATCCAGCTAGATCAAGGCCTCAATAAGCTCATAATTTACATTTACAAAGATTTGTGATATATCCCCAACAGCGGCAATGTTATTTTATTTATAAAATGTTTTACCGGGAATACATTTAGAGGAACCGCTTGTTTTCAAGTCATGATGACAATACATGGTTAATTATATGAACAGGACGTTCGGTATACATTATATTTACAGGCTGGACAGTAAGGGATAATATATGTTATGGGCGTATGTAACCGTTACAGACAAGATTAACATTTGACAAAGCTCAAGTCTTGAAAGAACTTAAACTGGTGGAGCATTTAGAAAATAAATTCACATTTCATCTATAAATAAAATTGGACAAAACAAGAGGAACGTTGACTAATGTGTTTGTCCTGGTGTTCTTAACATGTCGGTGATACCTTTTAGCGGACCATACATGAAAATACAATGTACTGAGCTTTCGAAACCTCATAGGTCTCTTCTATAAGTGTACTGTATGATTAAAGAAGACACCTATGAGATTTCTAAAGCTCTCCACACTAGAATTTATGAAAAACTCTAAATGTTGATCCGCTAAAAGGCATCACAACCTACATCTTATATCTTTCTCGGGGACCAAAGCAGCTACTAGAACTTTGAACAACAACCTAACCAGTCTTGTAATAATTGTATTATAATACATTATTATATAATAATTATTACTGGTTGTTGTTATTATTACTGACCAGTCGACTTAGGGAAGATTTGTTCCTGTAAAGTACACCTAGTTTGGCATAGGTTTTGGATGTCAGGGTATCAATATGCATCCCGAATGTTAAGTGGGAGTCAAACCATATGGCCAAGTATTTAAAACTAGTAACAGGAGTTAGGGTGGTGTTAGCATTGGTTCTGATCTGGAGCTCAGTCATTGGAAGGTTTAAAAATGTAGTCTTGGTCCCAAATACCATTGTTACAGGCTTGTCAGTGTTTAAAAACAGTTTGTTTTGGGAAATCCAATTTTCGAGTCTCAAAAAAGTCAGATAAAAAGTATATGTTCAAGGTCGGAGAGGCTATTGCTGTGTGCATATAAGATTGTGTCATCTGCATACATGTGTATTGAAGCTCCCTTACAAGCTGTAGGAAGATCATTGATGAACACTGAGAAGAGTAGGGGCCCCAGAACAGAGCCTTGTGGGACACCACAGGTGATTTCCATGGGGTTGGAGTTAGAGCCTGAGATGGACACATGTTGGGATCTACCCAATGGGTAGGAATGAACCCAGTTTAATGCATGTTTCCCTATTCCATAGCACAGGAGTTTGTTAAGCAGGTTAGCATGATCAACAGTATCAAACGCCTGTGCAAAATCTAGGAATATTGCACCAGTGAGTTGTCCCCGTTCCATTCCACACTGGATTTCATTGTAAACTTTTAGCAGGGTAGTTACGGTGGAGTGTTTGGGGCGAAAGCCAGATTGGAATTGGCTAGAGAAATTTGTCTTGGTATAGTAATCGCTTAATTGGGAGTGAACACATTTTTCCATGATTTTGAATAGTATTGGGAGAAGAGAGATTGGCCTGTAGTTTGAGACAGTGTTTTTGTCCCCACTTTTGAAGATTGGGATAACTCTGGCAGTTTTACAGGTCTCGGGGATATGGTATGCAGACAGAATATAGTTGACTATGGAAGCAATTGGTTTGGCAATAGATGGGGCACCAAGTCTAAGGAACTTAGATTGTAATAAGTCAGGTCCACTTTGGCTGCTTAGTTTTAATTTGAGGAGCGCTTGTGTAATCTCCTCTTCGGATACTGAGACAAATTGAACATTTTGGGCAGTGTTGGGAGGGGGTGGGGCTATAGGGGTACTCCCAGGATGAGATTCATGTTTGTGGTTTATATTTTGCTAATAACTTAGTAGCACACCCCACAAAGTAATCATTGAATGCATTTGCAATGTCAGTGGGGTTTGTCAGAGTAATATCCTCCTTAATGATATTATTTGGTTGTTGATGGTTATATGGGTGGAATATATTGTTGATAACCTTCCAGAAGTTAGCTGGGTTTGATGTATTCTGGTGGAGATTGTCAGAGTAATATTGTGCTTTTGCGTGCCTTGTGCACATATTCCGTATGCATCTGTAGTGATTGAGATCCTTGGTAGTGCCAATTACTTTGTAGCTTTTCCACAAGGCATCCCTGAACTGGTAGAGTGCTATAAGATCAGGTGTAACCCATGGAAGGTGGGCCCCCCGTACTCTTATTCTGCGTAGTGGAGCATGGGTATCACAGAGTTTTAAGAACTCGGATGGGAAATAGTCGCGCGCAGAATCAGGGTCGAGAATTAAGTTGCTTCTGTGCAAAGGGCAGTTGGTAAGATCAGCCAGAAACTGTTGTTGGTGAAAGTTTCTGAATGTTCTAGTGAGGAGAACTTTAGGGCTTGATTGGGGTGGTTTAATTTTCCTTACACAGTACAGTGCATGGTCACTGAAAATGTCAGGAAGGATGCCAGAGGATTGGATTCTGCTTGGATTTGAGGAGAGAATCCAGTCTAGCAAGGAATGGTTATGTGATTTCAGGTTTGTCCGTGTGGGTTGGGAAATGAGTTGCATTAGGTTAAGTGACTTGAGTTGTATCTGGATTTTGCGGTTTTTAGGGTCAAGCCAATGGAAGGTGAAATCCCCAAGAACTTGCAGCTCACTCTTCTCATTCAGAGAGGAAATGGAGCAAGAAACTGGGTGGTATCAGTCAGGGATTGTAGAGGGGCTTTAGGGGGGTGGTAGATGCCATCAATAAGAACGGGCTTAGAAAAGGGGAGGCAGATTTTGCCAACTACGATTTCAAAAGAGGGTGGGCTTGGGGGGCAATTTAAAAGTGTAAATTGTAAGGTGTCTGCAATATAAAATAACACCCCTCCTCCTCTCTTTGACCAATCTCTGCTAGAAATGGAGTATCCCTGAATGGCAATATTTGCATCAGGAGTTTTAGGGGTTAGCCATGTTTCTGTGAGAACAATGGCTTTGGGTTTATGCATAGGGCACCATGCCCTTAGTTCCTCCAGTTTGGGCAGCAGGCTGCGGCTATTTATATGGGCGACAGATGGACATTTTTGGAATTTAAAGGGGGAATTCTCAGGGGTTTGGGACAGAGTTGGAAAGGGAGGGCCTGGGTTAGGTTCAATATCCCCTGCTAAATAGAGTAATAGTACAAATAGAAATTTGAGTAGTTGTTTGCAAGTTGTTAATTTGTGATGTTTGCCATTAGTGTGAGAGGTGGTTGGTGTGCTGGTTTTTAGAGTTCTCCACCAACATTCAGTAGATATTGCAAGGCTTTTGAGTAATCCAGTGTGTATGGTGATATTGGGTGTGGGCTAGGAGGGAGGAGTTTGTAGTGGAGAGAGAGTAAAATTTCCATGAGGCCACGAGAAAGAACAAAGATGAGGTACATAGCAGGTTCATTATCACAGAGGTAGGTAATGTTGCATTAAGCTGTTGTGAGCCAAGTGAGTGTGTGCAGACTAAACAGCAGGGGTGCGCCTTTTCCTTGTTTAATGTTTTGCTGAATTGCAATGCTAGGGTTTGCAGTGGGTTGAGTGGGTGAGGGCGACATAAAAGGTGACTTAAACGCTACAGGCTATCGCGGTTCTCTAACACGATGCAAAAGCACCAAAGGGGTTAAGAAGTCTGCGTGTACCATGTCGAGAAAAAAGTTTGCTTATAAAGCCAACAGAGAACAAACAAAATAAATGGATCAATTAAGCTGTGAGTTGTGCAGCTGTGTAATGTATATTTATGTGCATTCAAACACATACACACATTCATCTTCCAATCAAACATTTCAGGTAATATAAACCAGGGGTATTCAACTCCAGTCCTGAAGACCCCCCAACAGGTCAGGTTTTCAGGATATCCCAGCTTCAGCACAGGTGGTTTAATCAATCCCTGCTATAGCATAAGTGGCTCAATCAGTCCCTGCTTCATCACAGTAAGACTAAGCCCCTGATTGAGCCACCTGTGCTGAAGCTGGGATATCCTGAAAACCTTTTCTGTTTGGGGTCTTGAGGACTGGAGTTGAGCACCCCCGATATAAACCCATCCTTAACCATAAGGAAAAATGCTTACCGTGCGTTATCATTTCTGAACCAAATGTTTGGGTGTTCAATTTAAAGGCTATAAAAACACTCCGATTCTTGCTTTTGCCAGAATGAAAGGAGTTCCATGTAAATACATTTGAATTCATTATTACTTGTATATGATGCAGCATATTTTTTTGGAGTATACAGTGTTCCCCAGTACAGCATTAGCATCATCAGGAGTTTGTTACTTTGAGGGGTTGGTTATTCTCATGACTAATACACATTTGAAATACTTCTAAACAGAGTGCTGTCTCTTGATTACCAGACCTCGGAACGGTAACATATGAATATATATATATATCATCTAGGCTGATGGTGGGTCACGGAGGAGGGAGGGAGTCACGGAGGAGGGAGGGAGTCACGGAGGAGGGAGGGAGTCACGGAGGAGGGAGGGAGTCACGGAGGAGGGAGGGAGTCACGGAGGAGGGAGGGAGTCACGGAGGAGGGAGGGAGTCACGGAGGAGGGAGGGAGTCACGGAGGAGGGAGGGAGTCACGGAGGAGGGAGGGAGTCACGGAGGAGGGAGGGAGTCACGGAGGAGGGAGGGAGTCACAGAGGAGGGAGGGAGTCACAGAGGAGGGAGGGAGTCACAGAGGAGGGAGGGAGTCACAGAGGAGGGAGGGAGTCACAGAGGAGGGAGGGAGTCACAGAGGAGGGAGGGAGTCACAGAGGAGGGAGGGAGTCACAGAGCCGGGAGGGAGTCACAGAGCCGGGAGGGAGTCACAGAGCCGGGAGGGAGTCACAGAGCCGGGAGGGAGTCACAGAGCCGGGAGGGAGTCACAGAGCCGGGAGGGAGTCACAGAGCCGGGAGGGAGTCACAGAGCCGGGAGGGAGTCACAGAGCCGGGAGGGAGTCACAGAGCCGGGAGGGAGTCACAGAGCCGGGAGGGAGTCACAGAGCCGGGAGGGAGTCACAGAGCCGGGAGGGAGTCACAGAGCCGGGAGGGAGTCACAGAGCCGGGAGGGAGTCACAGAGCCGGGAGGGAGTCACAGAGCCGGGAGGGAGTCACAGAGCCGGGAGGGAGTCACAGAGCCGGGAGGGAGTCACAGAGCCGGGAGGGAGTCACAGAGCCGGGAGGGAGTCACAGAGCCGGGAGGGAGTCACAGAGCCGGGAGGGAGTCACAGAGCCGGGAGGGAGTCACAGAGCCGGGAGGGAGTCACAGAGCCGGGAGGGAGTCACGAAGACAGAGGCTGCTGCTGTAGTGGAAGTTTAACTCTGCGGAGGTCTCATTCAGAAGCAGGAACCACCACAAGGTTAATCCTTTGTTTTATGGGGTGGGGGAAACCGCAGCTAAAAATAGGTTGTGCACCACTGGCCAATGGGTCACCTTTGACTCCGCCCTCTTCTTTATTTCTCACATTCAGTCCCTCACTAAACACTGCTGCCCCCACCTACAAAATATCACCAAAATATCACCAGAAGGTGCCCATTTGTCACTCCGTACACAACCAAACTCTCAATTCACTCAAACATCCTAGTTTGCATTTCTTCTCCTCATCAGACTGCTCACAGTCCAATGCATCCAAAGTGCTGCCACCAGAGTACTATACATGCACATCATCTTATTTCAAATTTTAAAAAAAATAAAAAATTTATAAAGCTACCTTTTTATAACTTTGCAATACTTTGTTAATGATTATTTTGTTAATGTCTTATCTATTAAATGTGCCTAGTCCAGTGTTAAGTAGAGACGGGCACATTTTTGGAGCCGATTGGAATCCGCAGCCGATCGGCCGTTTCCTTTGGTCCGTGGATCAATCTGAAAACGGGCGATCGCGGATTTTTTTTATTATTATTACCAATACACTCCGCAGCCCACGGACAAATTTGTAAAACCCAATCCGTGGATTTAACAATTCATTGCCGGAGTGCTAAGAACCCGCCAAAGGATTGCTGAATCCACAGATTGGACTCTACAAATCCATCCACGGATTGTATCCGATGGTGGTTTTTGATGAAACCGCCCAAATCAGTTTGCGGACTTTGCACTGCAAAACAGATTTTGGGGGTTACATCAGCACATATCTGGTAAACGGATTTGGGCAGATTAGCCGATTTCTAGTATTAAAAATACACTTTATATATAAAAATGGTGGTTTCTAATATTTTTGCTGCAGAACGTCACGTTCCTGTGTTGTCGAAAATGACACTGATGCCTTATGGGATGCTTAAAGCTATAGGAATGAAAGAGCCACCTTAAAACATTCCCAATAAGTTTGTTGTTTTTTTTTTTAGTTTTAGCCTTTCTGATTTGGGGTTTCCAAAGAAATATTGATAGAAAAATGTTGTGAGCAATTATTTGAAGAAATCATGAAAATAAGCCTTAAACTGTTTTTTTTCTCCTGCGCTATAATATACAGTGACTGCCTGCAATGCAACACTTTGAAGATGTTCTCAGAATCAATTCCTGAGAAACTGCAGATGCATATGGAACTTTATAAGAAAAAGAACACGAATAGGGTTAGTGGTTCCCAGATGGTAAAGCTGATCTGTTAGTTTCCCTGAGTTATTTTTCACCCAAGTCATAAAGCAAATTAATGCTTAATATGCAAGTGGTTTTATTAATTGAATCAAATCTAAAATCCACAATTCAATTTGTGGGAGCACAAAGCTTCAAATCTCTTATTAACTACATATCAATTAGGTACCATGTCATATCAAATTAAGGTCCATGGCTACTATGACTAGATCAATAGTCTTATAAACTATCAAAGCTGCACAAATATTACTAAAACTGGTAGCTCCAATTCCTATATATTCTATCCCAATTTGAACAATAAAATATAAATTAAATGAGGTAGTAGTCCATACATTTACGTATAAATATAAATAAAACATTTTACATATTGTGGAGAAGTGAGATGGAAAACATATACTGTTGACTTTGTAAAACAAATAACTTACTTTAAAATGACTGTTCAGTGAGTCTTTAAATTGCTGGGTTACTTGCTTAATAAGTTAGCAAGCCAGCCCTGGCTACTGTTTCTTTTTATTCAACATGAATCAGGGGTTCCATCGGGGACCCTACCAGTTCTGGAGAATTTTATAGGTTTTGTGTGTTGATTTTGACACCCAAAACAAAAGTCTACAAATATGGAGGTGGATATTTTCACAAGTTGCCCAGTGGAACTCTAGCTCACCCCGTAATCGCTGCTCCTGAACTGGAGGATGGCCAGACGTCAGGGGACAACAGATTAACTCTGGGGGACCCCTATGGTTCACAGCCAGCAGAGGTATTCTGTTATTCTCTGTTTTGGTAGCGTGTATTGGTTGTTTTGATGTAGTATTCATATTTATGTGATATATATATATATATATAAATATTTAAGTTATGGTGAGTGAAAAAAGTGACAAAAAACCTCCACAGCAAAGCATATAGCAAATGGAAATATAACTATGCTCATTTGCATGTCTTAGGCAGGTCTGCAACCCCGCCTTTCACCATTATCACCCAGCACACAGCACTTCCACTGTAGCAAGGGATTCTGGGAAAGACATAAATGAGCACACAGTGCCACTTTTTGCTTCAAAACCATTTTAAACATGGTTCCCTATAGGCTTAAGCTTGCTGCATGGTCACAGTGGGTTTACTGGCTATGCATCTTAACACTGGCTGTGCTTAAAGCTGTGACTATGCAGCAAGCCTATAGGGAACCATGTTTAAAATGGTTTTGAAGCAAATATATATATATATTATACACACACACACACACACACACACACACACACATATCAGAAAATAGCCGTGTTAGTCCAGTTGCGATACTGAAGAACTCATTTATTCTGCACTATTAGGTGAGACCTTTTTTATTGGACTAACAATTTATGTCATAGGACAAGCTTTCGAGAGTTCTCCTCTCTTCTTCAGGTCAAGCAATACTGATATACAAAGGATTCAGTGGCTAAAATAGTGTAAAGAGAGGGGGGGGGGAAAACATATGTACTGTAGATAAGGTAGGAATATATATATAGATATATATATATATATATATATATATATATATATATATATATATATATATATATATCACCAAAAAATCTCACCGAACAAAAAAAAAAATCTACTCGCCACCTAGTACCACACGTGTGCTGCTTGGGCCAATAGGAGCTCACCACGATGTTAAATCCACTCACCCGGGGCGTGCAAGTGTATAGGTTTGTCGAACACTGTATATACATATATATATATATATATATACATACATATATATATATATATATATATATATATATAAAACATAAAACATCTCAAATTGTCTGTGTGTCCTGCAATCCTCATACCCTGCTGTCTATGTAGCTAATTTTACTTCAATTTAGGTAAAACATCTCAAATTGTCTGTGTAGAAATCATCCCCCTATTGCCTTAATGTAATTCATCTTTCACACTTGTGCAAGACAACACCCACCTTTGAAAAACAATTTGGTTTAACTACCCTCACATGTGCTAATTATGTTTGTTGTACCAACCAGGTGACTTTCTAAATGTATATAAGTAAACTTACAACAGCCATTGCTGCTAGCAGCCTTTGCGCTTAAGCAGAAATGCTTTTAAGTAGAAATCTTTAAAGTAGTGGAAGTTTAAAAAAGGAAGTTCAAAAAGAAGTGGAAAAAGTGGACACACTCTACTGCTTCTGATTCCTGCATTTGAACTACGCTGGAAAGAAGGTTATCATCCCACACTGCACATCTCAACACATTACTATTGCTGTGATGCCACCTTTACTTTTTATATTTACTGTAACCTCACTTATTTTCAAATTATGCACTTCCTTCCACCAGCCTCATGTCTCTAACTCTATTCATATTTCGCCATCTCTCCTTACTTCACCACTTCTCAGTTCACATGAACTCCTCTCTTACCTGCGCCCTCTGTCACCACACAGTTATGCCGCCTGCACTAAAACACACCCCTACAAATCATCCTCACACATTCTCTTTCTATCCATGCTTCTCCTCCTTGCTTCTGGGGATATCTCTCCCAATCCTGGTCCCTGCCTTATTTCTACTTGCTCTCGTCCTCGCCTTCCACATGCAACTTCTACTCCTTCTGGTGTCAACCCCTCTAACCTCATACCCATCCCCTGCCACCCTCCCTCCTCTCTCCCTTTCTCCTGTGCCCTTTGGAATGCTCGCTCCCTCTCTAACAAGTTCCTCTCTGTGCATGACTTCTTTCTCTCTCACTCCCTGCTTCTCTTTGCTATAACTGAGACCTGGCTCACTCAGTCTGACTCTGCTCTGGAAGCTGCCCTCTCCTACGGTGGCCTTTCCTTCTCCCACACTCCACGCCCTGATGGCAGGGGTGGAGGCGTGGGGCTCCTGCTCTCCTCTCTCTGCCGTTACAGAACAAATTCTATTCCCCCCTCTCTTGCTTTTCCCTCCTTCGAGGCTCACACAGTCCAGATCTTCTCTCCTCTCCCGGTCCATGTGGCGGTCATCTATCGCCCACCTTCCTCTACTCATCCCCCTTCTGCCTTTCTCTCTCACTTTGAATCCTGGCTCTCTTTCTTTCTCTCCTCAGACTCCCCTGTTCTTCTCCTTGGGGACTTCAATTGCCACATTGATGACCCCTCTCTCCCTTGGGCTTCCCGCTTTCTTTCTCTAACCTCTTCTTTTGGCCTTCAACAGTGGACTGCAGCCAGCACCCACAAGGATGGCCACTACTTAGACCTGGTTTTCACTAAAAACTTCTCTCTCTCCGACTTCTCCATTTCCCCTTTTCCTCTCTCTGACCATCACCTCATCTCATTTTCTCTCTCGCTTCTCTCCATCTCCATCTCCATCTCGCCCTCGTTTTTGCAGAAACCTGCACTCTATTAACCTACCAGCTCTTGATTCCACTTTACGCTCCTCCCTCTCTTCTCTCAGTTCCGCTTCAGACCCTGACAACCTGGTCAGGAACTACAACTCTGCCTTATCTTCCTCTCTTGATCTTCATGCCCCACTTTCTCTCTGCCGTCCTCGCCCTTCTAACCCCAGACCCTGGCTAAACTCCCACACACGCATGCTGCGTTCCTCCACTCGTTCCTCTGAACGCCTCTGGAGGAAATCTCATACGCTCGCAGACTTCATTCACTACAAATTTATGCTATCCTGTTTCAACTCTGCCCTCTTTCAGGCTAAACAAACCTACTTTTCATCACTAATCAACACACACAAGTCTAACCCACGCCGTCTCTTTTCTGTCTTTGACTCTCTACTCAGACCACCCTCAGCTGCCTCCTCTTCTTCCTCCATCTCACCTCAGGACTTTGCTGACTTTTTTAAGAATAAGGTGGAGTCCATACGGCAGAACATCCCATCTGTTGCCTCCTCCCATCCCACAATGCTTCCCAACTCTCCTCCTGTCTTTCTTGACTCTTTTTCTGCTATCTCGGAGGAGGATGTATCACTGCTGATCTCCTCTTCTCCCTCTACCACTTGCCCTCTTGATCCCATTCCCTCCCATCTCCTAAAACCTCTTGCTCCTTCTATAATCCCTATGCTCACACAGATCTTTAACTCTTCCCTCTACTCTGGTACCTTTCCTTCATCCTTCAAGCATGCAACCGTTATACCATTACTCAAAAACAGCAAAATTGACCCTACCTGTCCTTCTAACTATCGACCTGTCTCCCTCCTGCCTTTTGCCTCCAAAGTCCTTGTATTCTCTCGATTGCTACACTTTCTCAACACCTATTCTGTACTAGACCCTCTACAATCTGGCTTCCGCACTGCTCACTCTACTGAAACAGCCCTCACTAAAATAACTGACGACCTCCACGCTGCCAAAGACAGAGGTCATTACACTCTGCTCATATTACTCGACCTCTCTGCAGCATTCGACACCGTGGACCACCCTCTTCTCCTTCACATTCTCCATACTCTTGGTATTCGGAACAAAGCTTTATCCTGGATCTCCTCTTACCTCTCCCATCGTACCTTCAGTGTCTCTTTTGCTAACACCTCCTCCTCCTCTATTGATCTCTCTGTGGGGGTACCCCAGGGCTCTGTCCTGGGACCCCTTCTCTTTTCTCTCTACACACTCTCTCTAGGTGACCTAATCACATCTTTTGGGTTTAAATATCACCTCTATGCTGACGACACACAAATTTACCTTTCAACCCCTGACCTTACACCTGCTATACAGACCAAAGTTTCTGAATGCCTCTCTGGAATATCATCCTGGATGGCCATCCGCCGACTGAAACTTAACATGGCAAAAACAGAGCTCCTTATACTACCTCCCAAACCTGGCCCTACTACATCCTTCCACATTGCTATTGGAAATACGATCATTCACCCAGTAGCCCAAGCACGCTGCCTAGGGGTCACACTTGATTCCTCTCTCTCATTCTCCTCTCATATTCAAAACGTTTCTAAAACTTGTCGCTTTTTCCTCCGCAATATCACAAAGATACGCCCTTTCCTCTGTTACTCAACTGCTAAAACTCTGACTCAGGCCTTCATTCTCTCACGTCTCGATTACTGCAACCTCCTGCTGTCCGGCCTTCCTACCTCTCACCTGTCTCCCCTACAATCTATCCTAAACACTGCTGCCAGAATCACTCTACTCTTTCCTAAATCTGTCTCAGCGTCTCCCCTGCTGAAATCCCTCTCCTGGCTTCCGATTAAATCGGGTATCTCACACTCAATTCTACTGCTCACTTTTAAAGCTTTACATTCTTCTGCCCCTCATTACATCTCAGCCCTAATTTCTCGCTATGCACCATCACGACTCTTGCGTTCTTCTCAAGGATGTCTTCTTTCTACCCCCTTTGTATCTAAAGCTCTCTCCCGCCTTAAACCTTTCTCACTTTCTGCCCCACACCTCTGGAATGCGTGTGTTATTTATATTTGTTATTTATATGACATGTATTACTACTGTGAAGCGCTAATGAAGCAAATTAGCCTAGAGGAAATGGCATGTAGAAGGAAGACAGAAGGCGGATGGGAAGGAGGGAAAGGCGTCTTGTGAAGCAGATGGAAGAGGGAGAGAACAGCAATTTGAATTACAGGTTGGGCGATAAAAGGATGCATTGCTGATTATACCTGCAATGTAAACGCCCCCAGGAATGACCCCCACAGCCCAAGTACTGTGGCCAGGGAAAGCACCCGCTTTCCCTCAGCCTCAGCGCGTCTCTGCACAGGCTGCGGCAATATGTCCGCAGCCTTAGGCCCAGGCCATAGAGCACTCAGGCGTGCTGAGGCGGGCTGAGCCGCGCTGAACAGATGCAGAACGCCCCTGCATCTGCTATCAGTGCGGCTATAGTTTCTCCCTGCTCATGCGCGCTGATGCGCGCTGAGGAGGAGAAACTCTTCCCCGAGCACCAAACTGATATTTGGTGCTCGGGGAAGCGGAGGAGCGGTCACGTGACCGCTCCCATCCAATGGGGCTGCAGCCGGTTCCCTGCAGAGCCGCCATTACCAGGCAGAAGGCGTTGTGTGTGTGTTGTGTGTGTTTGTGTGTGTTTGTGTATGTTTGTGTGTGTGTGTGTGTGTGTGTGTGTGTGTGTGTGTGTGTGTGTGTGTGTGTGTGTGTGTGTGTGTGTGGGAGGGGGGGGGGGAGGAGAGGGTGATGCCCCGATCGCTGTCTCCCTTCTGCTCCGGTCCCTGCCCCCCTTCTGCTCCGGTTCCTGCCCCCCTTCTGCTCCGGTCCCTGCCCCCCTTCTGCTCCGGTCCCTGCCCCCCTTCTGCTCCGGTCCCTGCCCCCCTTCTGCTCCGGTCCCTGCCCCCCTTCTGCTCCGGTCCCTGCCTCCTGTGTGTGTGCATTGTGTGCCTTGTGTGTGTGTTTGCATTGTGTGTGTGTGCATGTGTATGCATGTATGTGTATGTGTGTGTGTCTGTGTGTGCATGTGTGTGTGTCTGTGTGTGCGTGTGCATGTGTGTGTCTGTGTGTGCATGTGTGTATGCATGTATGCATATGTGTGTGCATTGTGTGCCTTGTGTGTGTGTGTTTGCATTGTGTGCATTGTGTGCATTGTGTGTGTGTGTGTGTGTGTGTGTGTGTGTGTGTGTGTGTGTGTGTGTGTGTGTGTGTGTGTGTGTGTGTGTGTGTGTGTGCGCATGTGTGTATGCATGTGTGTGTGTGTGTGTGTGTGTGCATTGTGTGCCTTGTGTGTGTGTGTTTGCATTGTGTGCATTGTGTGTGTGTGTGTGTGTGTATGCATGTGTGTGCATGTGTGTGTGCATCTGTGTGCGTCTGTGTGCGTCTGTGCATATGTGTGTGTGCATATGTGTGTGTGTGCATGTGTGCGTGTGCATGTGTGTGTGTGCGCATATGTGTGTGTGTGCGCATATGTGTGTGTGTGTGCGCATGTGTGTGTGTGCGTATGTGTGCGCGCGTGCGCGTGTGTATATATATAATGTGTGTATGCATGTGTGTGTTTGCGTGCGTGAATATATTTATCGAAGTTGCACAATGTTAATAAATAATTTATTCTCACCACGTCTTTATTTTTTTAATTTTTAAAATATTATATAATACACACACACACTGATACACACACACACACACTGACACACACACACACTGACACACACACACACACACACACACACACACACACACACACACTGACAGCTACCAAGTGACACACACACACACACACACACACACACACACACAGTGATACCCGCCTCCCAAGCGCGCTTGCTGTCTCCTCTGTCAGGACAGCAAAAAGCTCCTGGTAGCGTGAGCGTCAGCAAGCGAGAGCACTGCTCAGCGACGCTCAGTGCACTATGTCCGAGGCCTTAGAGGGAAGAATCGAATGCAGAAATTATTTGCAGAGATTCTCTGCTCCACGCTGAAGTGAGTATGGATGTATACTTTTTAAGCTATTTTTAAAACATTACTTCTGCGAGTAAAAAGGGAGAATTATTAAAAGGCAGTGCCACTTAGCTAACAAAAATATATATACATTTTAATAACTTACCAGAATAATTGGCTACAACCAAACCTAACAGCTAAAAGATAGAGTAATTAAATTGTGTGCATGGTTCCATGCCATTAAGATTAATTACAAAGTCCTGTTTGTATGCCTCACTGTGTTACCACAGCCCTTTTCTTTATTTGCCATAGTGCATTAGTCATACAAATACCCAACAACTGATTTACATGTTTTATTTCTTATTTCAGTGGAAAGATCAATGTGCGTTTCAGTTGTAGAACAATTCGACGGTCTGACTGACAGCAAGAATAAATGACACTCATTTGACTTATGCTGTGGTTTTACTGACCATGTGTTTTATAAGTATTTCCAGAAAATGTCTCAACTCCTTCCAGTTTAATAATTCAAACAACCACCTTGCAAATGACCCATTAATAAATCATTTGAAACAGTTGTGATGACTCGGTATATAAAATTAAAACCAAAAATGTTGCATTGAAACTAATTTTCTCACAGAGCAGCAAAAAATGAAATACTTTCTTAACCGCACAAATAAAAATGTTTAAAAGTATCCATTTTATGTACTAAGAAAATAAGTCAAACACAAACTTATCAAAGTCTGCACCACAGCTGCACAATTTGGGTATAAAGAGTGCAATTTCTTTTTTAGAGAAACAGATCATTGAGATGAAACAATCCAATAGCTTTTCTAGTAGAGAGTGACACTGTGCTCATTTGCATGTCATTACCCAGAATCCCTGGCTGCTGTGGAACTACTGTTTGCTAGCGATAATGGGGAAAGACAGGGTTGCAGACCTATTCAAGACATACTGTACAAATGTACCACAAGTACATTTTTACCAACTTTTTTTTTTTTTACAAATGGTCTTTATTTTACCTTTTTTCACCTTGACCAGATAACTTCATTGTTAAGTACTCCAGTAGTTTTGTATGTTGAAGACATATTGGTAAAAACAAAAACAAAATATCCTTATGACTTAGGCTGCGCTTATAGTGCCTTGCGACGTCGCTCCGAAACAAATCCATTGACTCCGTCGTGATAGTAAGCGCGACGGCGATGGAGCGATGTCGCAACTAAAAATTTGGAAGCCGGGTAAATTAGATTTTTTAGAGAATTGCCACATGTGACTCTCTAAACCAATCAAATTGCGCGGCCCGCCCCCTTTAGTGACGTCACTGGCCTTGTCGCCAGCGCCGTTGCTAAAAATCGAATTGCAACTTTAGCGGGTGGTGACGAGTGACGTCATCGGTCGTGTCGCCGTCGCAAGCACTATAAGCACGGCCTTAGCCCTTAATCATTGTATTCTTTTAAATTGCTGCTGCATTCTTTCCCCTGGGAAGCACATTTAATTATTCCCTTATGAAATATACTTTATACTGTATATTTTGTGGTATTTGTTACAATGCTTCATGGTCAGACTTCTAAATGATTAACATTGAATCATTGTGGAACGACAACTAAACATGGCAGAGCAGGTGTTGCACAGCAGATTGCGTTATCTTATTGCAACTTCTAATATGTCACTGAGACTGAGCAATGAAAAGACAAAGCCTGCGCTAATAGTGACGGCGGCGTCAAGCTGTGGTCGCTGGAAAAATCAAATTGAAGTGACTTCCAGCGATTGCGCTGTCGCATCGCTCCTACTATAAGCGCACACGACGGCGTCAACACATTTGTTTTGACATGACGTCTCTGTCGCCGGCACTATAAGCACGGCCTAATGGGAAACATTCCTGTACACAACCCTATGGCCTAAAGCAGGGGTAGCCAACTCCAGTCTTCAAGAGCTACCAACTGGTCAGGTTTTCAGGATATCCCTGCTTCACCATAGGTGGTGCAGTCTTCAATTGAGCCACTGATTGAGCCACCTGTGCTGAAGCAGGCATATCCTGAAAACCTGACCTGTTGGTACATTTATCAAATGTTTTACCAGGAAGTGATACATTGAGAGCTACCTCTCATTTTCAAGTATGTCCCGGGCACAGAGTTATAATGACAGTACATAGTTACATTAAATGAACAGAAGATATACAATTATATTTAAAGACAGTGCATGAAGAGTTAAAGATAATATATGATATAGGCGTATGCAACAGCTACAGACCAGATGAAAATGTGAGACAGTTTTAGTTTTGGGAATCTCCGGTACATTGTCCCAGACGTGCGGTGCACGGTAAGAGAAGGAGGAGCGGGCGGAATCTATGCTGAACCTTGGGACCGTGTATAGTCTTTTGAATTCAAATCTCAGAGGATAAGTGCTGCATGTGGTAGGGGTGAGGAGCTTGTCAGATAGACGGGTAGCCTGCTCAGAAAGTATTTGAAGGCAAACAGGAAAGATGAACTTTGCACTTTGCCAATCGAGTTCTTTGAGCATTTCGCAGTGGTGTGTGTCGTAGTTATATTGGAGGACAAAATCGGCATATTGAGTTATAGAGGGTGTCTAGTTTGCTAAGGGGAGTTTGTCTATGTCCCCAGTCTATAATTAGCATTAGCATCTGCTGTGCGATGCGCTTTCTGACCAGCTAGCTTACAGAGGATTTGTTCCTATAAAGTACACCTAGTTCGGCATAGGTTTTGGATGTCAGGGTATCAATGTTCAACCCAACTATTAAATGGGAGTCAAACCATATGACCAGCTATGTAAAACTAGTGACAGGGGCTAGAACGGTGTTAGAGTTGGTTCTGATCTGTAGCTTCAGAAATTTAGCCTTGGTCCCAAATTCCATTGTTACAGTCTTGACAGTGTTTAAAAACAGTTTGTTTTGGGAAATCCAGTTTTCAAGTCTCCAAAAATCAGATTGAAGTATGTGTCCAAGATCAGAGAGGCTAGGGCTGTGTGCATATAAAATTGTGTCATTCGCATACATTGAAGTTCCCTTTCAAACTGAAGAGTAGATAGATACTGTAATTAATTAAGACTGGAAAGAGTAGGAGTCCCAGAACAGAGCATTGCAGGACACAGCAGGTGACATCCAAGGTGTTAGAGTCCAAGAAAGACACATGTTGAGATCTACTTGATGGGTTGGAGTGAAACCAGTTTAAAGCGTATTCCCCTATATGAGGGCACTGGAGCTTGTTTATCAACAGTATGAAAAGCCTTTACAAAATATAGGAATACTAGCTGAGAGACCCGGCGTTGCCCGGGATGTAATGTTCCCGTTCCTCTCTCTCCTCCCCCCTCTCTCTGTTTGTCCCCCATTCACATCAATCCAGTCCCCCCCCTCCCTCCCTCCTTTACAGCTTCATGTAGCGTGTGTGCGTCAGTCACTGTGTGTTTGCTCGCGCGTCAGTGAGTCTGAGGCAGAAACACAAACACACACAGACTGACTGACGCACACACAGTCAGTGTGTGCCTCAGTCAGTGTGTGCGTGCGTCAGTCAGGCTTTGTGTGCGCGTCAGTCAGTGTGTGCGTGCGTGCGGCAGTCAGTCAGTGTGTGCGCGCGGGGCGTCAAAGGCAGGGGGGGGCGTCAAAGGCAGGGGGGGGCGTCAAAGGGAGGGGGGGGGGCGTCAAAGGGAGGGGGGGGCGTCAAAGGGAGGGGGGGGCGTCAAAGGGAGGGGGGGGCGTCAAAGGGAGGGGGGGGGCGTCAAAGGGAGGGGGGGGCGTCAAAGGGAGGGGGGGGGCGTCAAAGGGAGGGGGGGGCGTCAAAGGGAGGGGGGGGGCGTCAAAGGGAGGGGGGGGGGCGTCAAAGGGAGGGGGGGGCGTCAAAGGGAGGGGGGGGCGTCAAAGGGAGGGGGGGCGTCAAAGGGAGGGGGGGGGGGGTGTCAAAGGGAGGGGGGGGCGTCAAAGGGAGGGGGGGGCGTCAAAGGGAGGGGGGGGGCGTCAAAGGGAGGGGGGGGGCGTCAAAGGGAGGGGGGGCGTCAAAGGGAGGGGGGGGGCGTCAAAGGGAGGGGGGGGGCGTCAAAGGGAGGGGGGGGGCGTCAAAGGGAGAGGGGGGGGGCGTCAAAGGGAGAGGGGGGGGCGTCAAAGGGAGGGGGGGGGGGCGTCAAAGGGAGGGGGGGGGCGTCAAAGGGAGGGGGGGGGCGTCAAAGGGAGGGGGGGGCGCCTCAAAGGCATGGATTCCTCCCCCTGCATTTCCTGCAGTGGACAGGAGGGGGGGGGGCAGTGGACAGGAGGGGGGGGGGCAGTGGACAGGAGGGGGGGGCAGTGGACAGGAGGGGGGGGCAGTGGACAGGAGGGGGGGCAGTGGACAGGAGGGAGGGGGCAGTGGACAGGAGGGGGGGGGGCAGTGGACAGGAGGGGGGGGGGCAGTGGACAGGAGGGGGGGGGCAGTGGACAGGAGGGGGGGGGCAGTGGACAGGAGGGGGGGGGCAGTGGACAGGAGGGGGGGGCAGTGGACAGGAGGGGGGGGCAGTGGACAGGAGGGGGGGGGCAGTGGACAGGAGGGGGGGGGCAGTGGACAGGAGGGGGGGGGCAGTGGACAGGAGGGGGGGGCAGTGGACAGGAGGGGGGGGGCAGTGGACAGGAGGGGGGGGGCAGTGGACAGGAGGGGGGGGCAGTGGACAGGAGGGAGGGGGCAGTGGACAGGAGGGGGGGGGCAGTGGACAGGAGGGGGGGGCAGTGGACAGGAGGGGGGGCAGTGGACAGGAGGGGGGGCAGTGGACAGGAGGGGGGGGCAGTGGACAGGAGGGGGGGGCAGTGGACAGGAGGGGGGGGCAGTGGACAGGAGGGGGGACAGGAGGGGGGACAGGAGGGGGGACGCAGTGGACAGGAGGGGGGACGCAGTGGACAGGAGGGGGGACGCAGTGGACAGGAGGGGGGACGCAGTGGACAGGAGGGGGGACGCAGTGGACAGGAGGGGGGGGCAGTGGATAGGAGGGGGGGGCAGTGGATAGGAGGGGGGGGCAGTGGACAGTGACACACACACACACACACACACACACACACACACACACCTCAGTTGATGCGCCCTTTCTCAGTTCCGTTTGGCGCCGGAGGTGGGGAGCGACACCTACCTGTACTTCCGGGCGCCGCCACCGTCTGACTCGGCGCCGCGAGGGAGGAAGGGGGTCCGCCATCTTACGCGCCGCGTGGCAGCTGCGGGAAGCGAGGTGATTTGGAGCGGGGAGGCGGGAAGCGAGGTGATTTTGAGCGGGGAGGGGTGATTTGGAGCGGGGAGAGGTGATTTGGAGCGGGGAGAGGTGATTTGGAACGGGGAGAGGTGATGCCGCTGGGGAGGGGGAAGAGGTGATGCCGCTGGGGAGGGGGAAGAGGTGATGCCGCTGGGGAGGGGGAAGAGGTGATGCCGCTGGGGAGGGGGAAGAGGTGATGCCGCTGGGGAGGGGGAAGAGGTGATGCCGCTGGGGAGGGGGAAGAGGTGATGCCGCTGGGGAGGGGGAAGAGGTGATGCCGCTGGGGAGGGGGAAAAGGTGATTTGGAGAGGGGAGAGAGGTGTGTGTGTGTGTGTGTGTGTGTGTGTGTGTTTTATTTATTTTTTTGGACCTTTGGCCCGTCACTCCGCCTCAGGCCAATGAGAGGTGTGGGGGGCGGGCCAAGGGGGTGGTGTGAGTGTGTGAGGCCAATGAGAGGTGTGCGGGGGCGGGCGGGCCAAGGGACCAATGAGATTGCCGCTAGGGACACCGGACATCCAGCAGGCAGGCATGCATGCAGGCAGGCAGGCAGGCAAACATACAGTGCTTTCACTAATATAGTATAAGATTGCACCAGTGAGTTGTCCCAGTTCCATTCCATACTGGATCTCATTGCAACATTTTAAGAGAGGAGTTACCGTGGAGTGTTTTGGGGGCGAAAGATTGGAATTGGCTAAGGAAATTTGTCATGGCATAATCGCTTAATTGGGTGTGGACACATTTTTCCATGACTTTGGATAGTATTCGGCGAAGAGAAATTTGCCTGTATTTTGAAACAGTGTTTTTGTCCCCACTTTTGAAAATTGGGACAACTCTGGCACTTTTCCAGGTCTTTGGGACATGGCCTGTACACCAAATAGAGTTGATTAGGGAAGCAAGAGGTAAGGTAATGGCTGGGGCATCGAGTCATAGGAACTTTTATTGCACTAGGTCAGGTCCTTATTAGCTGCTCAGTTTTAATTTGAGGAGCACATGAGTAATCTCTTAAGATACAAGGACAAATTGAAAATTGTGGGCAGTGTTCGGAGAGGGTGGGCTATAGGGGTTCTCCCAGATTGAGTTTCATGTTTGTAGTTTAGGTTGCGCTTGCTAATACGGAAGTAGCACACCCCACATAGTATTCATTGAATGCGTTCGCAATATCAGTGTGATTTGTCAGCCTAGTATCATCCTTTTTGATATTAGATGGTTGTTGATGACATTTGTATCTTTTCCACAAGGCATCCCTAAAATGGTAAAGTGCTCTTCTTCTGCATAGCATGTGTATCACAGCATTTTAAGAATGCTGTTTGGAAATAATCAAGCACAGAATCGGGGTCAGGTATCAAAGTTGATTCTGTACCAAGTACAGTGGGTAAGATCCAACAGAAACTGTTGTGTGTTAGAGTTTCTAAATGTTCTAGTGAGTAGAACTTTAGGGCTTGATTGGGGTGGTCTGATTTATTTGCACAGTACACTATTGCATGGTCACTGAAAATGTCAGGTAGGATACCAGAGGATTGGATTCTGTTGGGACTTGAAGATAGAATCCGGTCTAGCATGGCATGGTTGAGATTTTAGGTTTGACCATGTGGGTTGGGAAATTAGTTGGGTTAGGTTTAGTGACTTGAGTTATGTTTGGATTTTTTTGTTTTTAGTTTCAAGCCAATAGAGGATGAAATCCCCAAGAACTAACAGCTCTCACTTCCCATTAAGAGACGCAATTGAGCCAAGAAACTGAGTGATATCAGTAAGGGATTGTGGTGGGGTTTAGATGCCAGCAATAAGAATGGAATTAGAGAAGTTGAGGCAAATTCTGCCAACTAGGATTTCAAAAGAAGATGGACCCTTGAGGAGTGTAGTTAGCTACTCCTGGCCTATAGACTAGCAATTCCCTTCCTATTTATTACTAACTGTTAATGTACTATTGCATCTATGTGATTTATAACAGAGGAAGTGACAGATTGTGTCAAGAAATTCAACTGGGCATAGCATTTTAGCTGGCACTATCCTAATTTTATGCATCTCTAAAGAGCTGAATGGACTTTTAGATCTCTACTAAAATATTTGGATATCATTTTGAAGAATTTGTATTTATGTTGCAGACAGGGGAGTTTGTTGGACCAGAGGGTCATGTGCTTTCTATTGTCTGTTGGGTAATAATACTGCTCTTTCCTATTCAGTGACAAAGTATGGAGGGAACAGTTATTCAAAGTTGGCGTGATACACTTCTCTGTTGAGGTTTGTCCAACCCAATTTAGTAAAAATAAAATAGCTATATTATACTTTAAAACACAGGTTTCAGGTTGATGACCATGAAATATTTTGCTGTTTTCAGGTCCTAAAATGCACTAAATATATTTACCTTGTACAACATAATTTTTTGCATGGGTGGCAGGCCGAAATTCAAGCGTCCCAAGAGAAAGCGGAGCCTCTTATCTTGCCCAGCTGGCATTTCCTTCTGCTACGTGGTATCATTAGGAGATGCCAGAGATTACAGAGGCACCGGTAGTACCACGATCAAGCCGGCATTTTTTGTGCCAGAAACGTAAGGAGGCACAGAAAATGCTGCCCTAGGAAAATGCCGCCTGAGGTAGTCGCCTCTTCTGCTCACCCCTGGCACCGGCCCTGCATTTTTATACTATTGCCAATTAGGAACATGAATTGGTTTATATGTACAACACTGCAAAGCAAAAGATTGAGTTTGTAAATCCAGAGATATGATAAAAAAATTTAGGATTATCAAAGACCTCAACCAGCTACGAGTACGGATGTAGCAGCCTTTATGGATCTCGCCGGCACGTTGTAGCAGGGGAAACTCAATGCGCCAGAACAGACCATTGTGTAGCATTTAGTCACGCATGGAAAAAGAGGAGGGGCTATTGCAGCAAATGCTATAGTAACCGCTACATCTCACTGACTTTCACATCTAATAAGAATGCTTTTGATGCATAACAAACACAATGACATTTATTAAACCTCGTAACTTGAACACATTTTTGCGTTTGCCATATTTACGCTTATAATACAGTAGGTATTATTAAAGCAGAGAGACTGCAATGATGAGTAAAATTAAGTGCACAAAGATATTTTACATGAATGGCAGATCAATTTCTTCCCCCTCTCCATAGCCATGTATGCCATTCTTATACAGTTCATGTGACAGTTTCCCTTTGAGAATAAGGCAAATGGGGGGGGGGGGGGGAGATACAATTATATTGCAAAGAGTTTTAAATAAGGAAAATGAGCAGTGGCCCTTGTCTGGGGTCAATTAGACACATCAGTGCATATACATTACCGGAGCTGGTCAGCTTGATATGTTTATCATGAGAACTATACTCTGGTGACATTGCAGAATCAGTCATAGTGGTCTGTCTGAAGGGGAAATAAATCTATGACAGCAACAAATAAACCAATTTAGTTAGAATGAAACATGTCAATCTGCTCACTGACTTCGGGAAGAGTAGAGGCGAGGGTAATGGCAGGACCAATATTTGGTTTGGGTTCTGTTTCTATTAAACTATTTTCATTTTTTTTTTTATGACTCCATTTGGGTCTATTTATTATTTTAATTCCGGATTTAATATCGGGTTGCCGGAAAAAGGACCCAGCTGACAAAAGCAGTAAGTGAGACGGCAGTCACAGACAGACATGCCAAACTTATCAGTTTCACTAGTGACGCATTATCATTGCATGAAAAGCAAGGAGGGAAAGATCACAAAAGTTAGGCTTTTTAGGGAATTGCACTTAGAAGTTGCTTATTTTAATGTTGATCTGTTCTATGTTCAAGCTTTCATCTTTAAAATAATGGAAAATGTAATTCTCTCAAATATTTCATTTTGTCCTCTAAAATACTGGCAATGTACAGTATTTGTGATACTACAAAAATAAACAAAAAACTTGAATACAAATACCAATGCTCCTAAGCCCAGGTGAGACCTGCTGCATAGGAGGTAGAAGAGGAAAAACGGTCACTACTTCCCAGTGAACCAAAACAAGTAGTTTGTTGAATAAAAAGTTCTTTATTTCAAAAGGCTGAGCATCATGCAAACACTCTGACGCGTTTCATCCCTTAGAAGGGACTTTTTCAAAGAGTATTTTGTCTCCAATGCCAGACACATATATATACAGACAAACAACATCTGATTGGACCATTCTTAAACTAGACACAGCAGATAGCAATCATAGTTAAATAGTGACTCAGATGTATAACATATATTAACCTCAGCTAGTCTGATGGGAAACAAACAGGCATAATCATACTAATAAACAGTGTATATACAAAAAACAATGTGAATTTAAAAACAAGAACATGATGTCAAGCAAAAATGACTAAAAAGTAATGAATAACTATCATGGACAAATGTATAGCAGATATTAATAAACATACAGTATAAATCATGATCATACTTATAAACTAGATAATATAATATGATTTGTTTATATAGAGAAATCATTACACATGTTAGATGAACTAAGAAACAAAAATAATCTCAATCAAGTATAACAAATATGAAAAATATATACAAATAATTAATCTAAAAGAAAGTGTTTTAATTCCCAGTCTGAATTCATTCCAAATGGATGGAGAGTATCGAGCATATATATCCAGTACATTTCTCTTTTGTTTAGCCTGTTCTCCCTATTGCCCCCTCTTGGATGATGGGGTATACATTCGATGGCTGAAAAGGAAAAATTACCAATGCCCCCCATTGGGCATTGGGAGAAATGCCTGGATACCGGATGGTTCAAATCCTGTTTTTTTATTAAACGTGTATGTTCAGCTATACGAAGTCTCAATGCTCTAATCGTGCGGCCCACATATCTGTGGCCACATGCACATGAGAGTACGTAAACAACATAAGATGTGTTACAGTTTAGGAAGTTTTTGATGTAAAGCTTCTTTTTCCCTTTTGAGTGTGTAATAAACTTTGCAGGTAATGCATACTGACACATAGTACAATTTGCGCAGCTATAAAATCCCTTGGGTATGGTTGTAATTCTGGGACTTCTAGTCTTTGAGTCAAAAAGACTGGGAGAAAGCTGAGCGGCCAAGGTCTTAGCCTTGCGAAAGGTAAATCTTGGGCCACTGGACAATGAAGAACCAATGTCCTCATCTAATAAAAGTGTGTGCCAATGTTTTTGTATAATTTTAGAAATTAATGATGACTGTGAACTAAAAGTAGTCACAAAAAAAGGGACTCTGTGTGTTATTGGTTGCACATTTTTCAATTGTTTAGGTTTTTTTATTCTTGAAACAGTTCGTTGTATAAAATCCTTTCTATCCATAGAATCAGCTCTCATGAAGGCCACATCCAAATCTTTGGTAGAGTAACCCCTGGTCACAAATCTGTCAAACATTTCCTTAGATCTTGAAAGGAAAAGATCGTTATTTGAACACAATCTTTTAAGTCTCATGAATTGAGATCCCGGTATATTTCTTATCAGCGAACGGGGATGGCAGCTCCGTGCACTGAGAAGCATATTCCTTGAATTCTCCTTCCGGAAAACATCGGTTTGAATATTCATCTCATTATCAATGTAAAGGGTTAAATCCAAATAATTAATATAGTTAATGTTGTGCTGAAAAGTGAATTTAATATTATAATCATTAGTGTTTAAATAGTGTATAAAAGAGTTTAAAGTGTTTTCATCACCATCCCAAATTATGATCAGATCGTCAATATATCTCTTAAAGAAGATGATATTTTGACGAAAAGAGTTGTTAGCGTGATAAATGAATTGTGACTCCCAAAAACCCATAAATAAATTTGCGTACGAAGGTGCAAAACTCGTGCCCATTGCAGTGCCCAATTTTTGTAAATAAAAAAGTGAATCAAACATAAAATAATTGTGTGTTAATAAGAAAAATATTGATTCTTGTAGAAAAGTGCAAAGTGAAACAGATAAAGTTGAAAGATCCAAAAAGTGTCGAATAGCTTTAAGTCCGTGATTGTGATCAATGATAGAATACAGGGAGGTCACATCTAATGTGACCCACCTGTATTCCGTTTGCCATTTGATGTCTTGTACCTTGAAAATGAGATCCGATGAATCTCTTAAGTAGGAGGGGAGTAGGAGGACCAGGGGTTGTAAGAACTTGTCCACATACCGCGATAACCCATCTCCCAAAGATCCAATGCTCGCCACTATTGGTCGTCCAGGAGGGTCGACTAGCGATTTATGGATCTTTGGGAGATGGTGGAATACCGGAATCACGGGATGTGGACAGTTCAGAAATTCACACTCCTTTGTACTAATAGCATTGAGAATACTACCAAAGGATAATAATTCGGTTAATTCTGTAGAGTATAATTTTGTAGGATCCTTCTTGAGAGACTGATAATAAGTAACATCCCCTAACTGTCTGAGTGCTTCTCTTTTGTATTGATCTGTGGATAAAATTACTAGGGCTCCCCCTTTATCTGCATGTCTGATCATAATATTGGGATTATTCTTAATTTCTTCAATTTGTTGTATTTCAGAATAAGTTAAATTCCCAGACATGACATTGGAACAAGAAAAGCCTTGAGACAGAAGTTTCAAATCTCGTTCTACCAACCTTTCGAACGTTGTTATGGATGGCCCTCTGTTATAGTTTGGGCAGAATATAGATTTTTTTCTATAACCTGAGTCTTCAGACCCAAAAAATGGTTGGACGAACGTGTTGAGGGGTTCCCCCTGTGACTCTAACAAAGTTTCCATGTCAGAAATGACACAATTTTCTTGGAAATTGAATGAGTCCTGGGGTGAGTCAGAAATAGACTGTATTGGGAGTAATGGAAGATTATCGGATTTGTTACCCAGTAAACGATTTTTTGAACTGAATAACTTTTTAAGAGAGAGTTTGCGCGTAAATTTCTGGAGATCTATAACCGTTTGGAACAATTGGAAATTCTGAGTGGGTGCAAACCCTAAACCTTTATTCAAGAGCTTCAGCTGGTCCAAGGAAAGATCTATACCTGACAGATTGATAACATTATCAGGAGGAATCATTCGTATTTCTTCCTCTTGGACCGGCCTCTGCTTTCCTCGTTTCCTCTGTGACCTTCTTGTTCTCCTCGGCCCTTTGGGTTTGACTGTAAAAAAGCCGAGGAGGGTTGGCCTGATGATTTTGAGACTTTTGATTGGAATGAGGTAGTGGGTGCTCTATCATCATAACCTGTAGCCCCCCGGTCATCTCTAGAATGGCCGGTAAATCTATCAAAGGACACCGACTGAGACCTAGCCGCATAATCTGATACGTCTGAGTCAAAACTCGAGGTCTCAGTTCTGGTGTTCTTCAAAATAGATTTATTTGAATTTTTATTAGACCATTGTTTGGATTGTTTTGGATTACCCCTAGGTGTACTGGAACCTACAAATTCTTTTGTGGTCTGCGGTTTTTGCCAACAGTACACTTGGCTTTTAGTATAATCTATACGGTCTCTCTCAAATTTGGAGTGTTTTTTCTCACTGATGGTCTCTTCAATTGTGTCTACATTAAAGGAAAGGGTTTTATCATTTCTTGTGAATTGTTCCATTCTGGAGAATGGTTTTAACTTATTTTGTAAAGTTGCTATTTCTTCCATGAGTTTTGATTTCTCTAGTGTTTTCTGTCTTATAATGAGCTCCATAAGCTGTCTGGAACAAGTATCTAGAATCTTAATCCAGTCTTGTTCAAATTTGTTACTTGAAAACCCAAATGAAGGCACCTTTTTAACCCGTAGACCCCTAGGGATTCTATCACATCTAATATAATTCTCTAGTGAGGTAATGTCCCACCAGAGTCTTATATTACTAACGAGGAGTTTTTCTAATTTTACAAAATAGTGTGTCAGGTCTGACGGTTCATCACAGGTTATATCAAGGATGCCATCAAATAGATGTGCAGCTTTTCTAGAGCGTCTAGTATTGTCCCCACATGAATGAACAAATGTATCAACTTCTATATCTGATACAGCATTAATATCGTCGCTAGATTCTTCCATGATTAATGAAAAATATAAATCACACAAAAGAATATATATAAATCAATAAAACTACTAATTAATACTTGTTAAGGTAATCCTGAGCAGAAGATTGCAAAAGATGTAACTCAGTAATAGGCAATTAAATCACATAATAACTGTGGAATATTCATAAGCATATAATCACATGAACTTTGATGGTATATATGAGGAGCAACTGGAAAAAAGTCTGTAGGCGGGAAAAAAAGGGAGAATAAACTCCTGAGTTCCAATGCTACACAATCATATATAATAATGATAAGCAATCTCTGTCCAGGTGTAACTAGGAGTGGAGTCTCCAGCAGGTATAAATTAGGAAAAGTATAAAATAAAGTAGGGGTGGATGATGGATATGAAACAAACCAGTCGGGGGTTAATTAAGCAAATGTGGACCAGGGGTACAGGAAAATGTGACCACCGTAACAAGTGCTGTAACCCTTGAAATGTCCCAATAATGCTAACCTTACCCGACTGGTATCCGGAACAACCCCTGAAGACAAACAGTATGCTGGAATGGTGACCCGTATTGAACCATGCACGGCTGTCGGGTGCACGATACTGTGAATCCCACGTGTGTGGCGTTCTTGCCTGACACTCCGGTGCAAGGTGTCGCTGCACCGCTAGCTGGCTTGCAAGCCTTCCCCTTCCGCTCACCGATGTAGGTGGAATGGGAGCTGCGTGTCTGTACCAGCCGCGTCGAACTGGGGACCCACGTGATGGTGCGTCAGCACGCACGGATGGTCCTCGAGCCGCAACCAGACGGCAATCAGCTGTGTGAAGACCGGGGAGCCTGTGTGCGATGCCTTGCAGCGTGTGTCAGCTGGACGCCGCCTCCTCCGTAGGATAGGGAGAATACCTGCTGCAGTTGGAGACTCCTGTGTGCTCCGTTCGTGAAACGTGGCATAGGAGGTAGAAGAGGAAAAACGGTCACTACTTCCCAGTGAACCAAAACAAGTAGTTTGTTGAATAAAAAGTTCTTTATTTCAAAAGGCTGAGCATCATGCAAACACTCTGACGCGTTTCATCCCTTAGAAGGGACTTTTTCAAAGAGTATTTTGTCTCCAATGCCAGACACATATATATACAGACAAACAACATCTGATTGGACCATTCTTAAACTAGACACAGCAGTTCAAGACATCCAAAGAGAAGTAGGGCATGCCAAGACCTTGAGAAAAAATGCGGTGTCAGCCGAAACGTTGACTAAATAAATCTCTTTTTGTGTGAAATTCAACTAGTGCCCATCCTCTACATTTCCTTTTTTTGTCAAATACAATTCTTGTTTCGTGTGTGTGTATATGGCTTTTTTTGGTGCTGGTACTGTGTGGTACTCCGTACCGGCACCTCTGTTTCCCCAGCTGCAGGTTTTTTCCCTGCTTGCTGAGGGGGCGCGGCAATCTGCACACAACCAATCCCTCTCTGCCCCTGCGTGTTTCCCCGCCCCCCACATGGCTGAGCTCTACAGAGCAGCTCCAAAACAGACCAGTGCAGTCCTATCGCTCGCCCCCCCCAATGTATCATTCTTAGGCCGTGATTATATCAAAAGCGGACGGTGGACTGCGGCCGCCGGGCACCACCACGCAGCTCAAAAACAAATAGCAACACAACAATTATAATGTACATACCAGCGTGACGAACACACAGACTGGAGCTGCAGGGCAGCAGACCGGAGAACAGACCATGGAAATTGTTTTCTTCAGGCGACGGCCGCGTCACTTGAGCGGGTCAGCCAATGAGGGCAAAAGGCTCACGGCCAGGCCTACGCCACCCCTCCCTGTCTCCTCCGGCTGCCTCCTGCCTGCAGTGCACATGCCGCTCTGCCGGATCGCATTGCTGACATCACCAGATCGCACTCCCAGCCGGAGCTGGTATAATCGTAACATTAGAGGGGGGGAGTGTGTGTGTGTGTTCTCTCTGGGACCACCCTCGTCGCACCCGCTCCCTTCTTTTTTTGCTCCCCCTCTGCAAAAAGCATTCAATAATGTCTAATATATATATATACAGTGTTTGACAAACCTATACACTTGCACGCCCCGGGCGAGTGGATTTAACATCGTGGCGAGCTCCTATTGGCCCAAGCAGCCCACGTGTGGTACTAGGTGGCGAGTTGATTTTTTGGTGATTTGTCGACCAATGTGTGTGTGTGTGTGTGTGTGTGTGTGTGTGTGTGTGTGTGTGTGTGTGTGTGTATATATATATATATATATATATATATATATACACACATATACACATACATATTATACATATATATACACATACATACATATACACACACACATATATAGGCAATACGATACCGTGTGAGGACGAATATCAGAGGCAGCACTCCAAATGGTTGTCAAAAGAATATTGTATTAACAAAACATCATTTCCAAAGTTTCGGTCCTTCGTGCGGGACCTTTCTCATATATATATATATATATACACACACACACAGTAGAGGTAGAAACAGACTACTATGCGACAAAGGTGATAGATTTTCATTTTAATACACATAGCTTTAACAGTTATTAACAGTAACCCTCCCCATTTGTAATGGAGTTTATAAAGAATAAGCTATTGGTAGAATAAGAATAACAAAACAGGAAGCACGCACTGGGGACAGATTGAAAATAATGTAATCGTATTAATTAAATAGTCCACACAAAAGCGGACCAAAACAATAAAAAGAAATGGTAAAAAGTAACAAAAATCAACAAATACACTGATGGCTCAATAAAAATACAACAATAAAAAACAAGGAACTTACAATAAGTAAAAGGTGTCACGACATCAGGATTTCAGAGGTGGAAGGACGGTGAAAACCGCTGATATAAAACGTCCGGACTGCAGTCTGTCAGCTAAAGTGAAAAACCACCTTGAACTCTACCGGTCTGTGACACCAATCAATGAAAATGTACTGAGCAACCTTACGTGACCACTACGCGTTTCGCACGTCGTCTGGGGGTCACCCGATCTGGCGACACCTTTTACTTATTGTAAGTTCATTATGATTTTTTCTATGTGTTTATCTGTGGCACCTTCCTCGGGAGCTCCAACTTAAGAGGTTTTTAGTACTCCTGCTGACGGCTACAAGGGGTTTCAGTTACCGACTGTTTTAAGAGAGACAGCGTGAGTGCAGATTTGTCATATGTAACCCTACTGCAGAATAAGCATCACTTTATTTTCGGAGGCTGGTTATGGCTGTAGTAATAGAATGAGGCAGTAGCGAACAGAAAAGTTTAGGCCTATGTGTTAAGCAACAGGTTTTAACAATACGTGACAGGTGTGTTTGTTGGCGTGTGTTGGTTATTGGGGGAGGTGGGTTGTGTGTATTTGAAGGGTATTGTATGTATTGCAGGTTATATGTATTGTGGGAGGGGGTTGTGTATTGTATGGGTATTGTTATGGCAGTCGTTATGTGTATTGGGGAGATGGGGTGATTATTATGTGTATTGGGCGGGGTTTGTGTGCATTGAGGGATTATTGAGTGTGGGGGAGAGAGTGATGGGGGTGTGGGAGAGAGGTGGGGTTGTTAGAGAAAAAGGGGTGTTTCGCAAGGACGCCGATACTGGGGCGGGGAGGCGGTGTCACGTTCCAGTGGACACTCATATTGGGAAAGCTGTCCGCAGAAGTGAGTACCGTGCACTGTGTGTGTGTGTGTGTATAATCTTAAAAGTAGCAACCTTCCTTTCCCCCAGAAGCCTAGGAGTTTAATTTATACAATATGCTAGCATGTTGCTCCCTGGACATGTCTTGCTCCATTTTATTTAAAATGTTGTTTTAGTGTTAAAATTAAAATGTTGCATGTGATTTTTAAATAAAAAGTTAAAAAAATGCAAAAATAAGTCTATCAGCACGGACTGGTGTGTGTGTGTGTGTGTGTGTGTATGTATATATATATATACATATACATATACATATATATCACTAGCTGAGAGACCCGGCGTTGCCCGTGAGTTACATTTAGCGCTAGGAAAAGGGGGGGAGGAGAGGGGGGGAAAAGGAGGGGAGGGGGACGGGGGAAAAGGAGGGGAGGGGGACGGGGAAAAGGAGGGGAGGGGGGGGACAGTGGACAGGAGGGGGGGACAGTGGACAGATGGGGGGGACAGTGGACAGATGGGGGGGGACAGTGGACAGGAGGGGGACAGTGGCCGGGGGGAGGGGGGGCAGTGGCCGGGTGGGGGGGGGGGGACAGTGGAAAGGACAGTGGACAGGGAGAGTGGACAGGGGGGGGGACAGTGGAAAGGACAGTGGACGGGAGGGGATGGGAGGGGGGGGGGAGAGTGGACAGGAGGGGGGGGGAGTGGACAGGGGGGGGAGAGTGGACAGGAGGGGGGGTGACAGTGGACAGGAGGGGGGTGACAGTGGACAGGAGGGGGGGGAGAGTGGACAGGAGGGGGGTGACAGTGGACAGGAGGGGGGGGGCAGTGGACAGGAGGGGGGTTGGTTTGCTTTAAATTGACGGGTCCCTCCTCTCCACTCCCTGTATCTTTCTCCGCTCCTGACCCCCCCCCGGTCCCCACTCTACAGTGTCTGAGACACAGTGTAACACACACACACGCACACAGACACACACAGTGTCCCACACACACACTGTCACGCTGTGACACACACACACACACTCACCTCTCCTTCTGGCCGCCGCCATGTTAGTTAGTCCGCGAGGGAGGAAGGGGTCCTTCCGTCCGCCGCCATCTTAGGTGCCGCGTGGCAGCGGTAGGCTGCCCTGGCCAATGCCTGTCCCCGCGCCAGGGAGGTGAGCGGGAGGTGAGTGGAGGGAGCGGGAGGTGAGTGGAGGGAGCGGGAGGTGAGTGGAGGCAGCAGCAGGCTGCCCTGCCCACTGCCTGTCCCCGCGCCGGGGAGGTGAGTGGAGCGGGAGGTGAGTAGAGGGAGTGGGAGGTGAGTGGAGGGAGCGGGAGGTGAGTGGAGGGAGCGGGAGGTGAGTGGAGGCAGCGGCAGGCTGCCCTGCCCACTGCCTGTCCCCACACCGGGGAGGTGAGTGGAGCGGGAGGTGAGTGGAGGCAGCGGCAGGCTGCCCTGCCCACTGCCTGTCCCCACGCCGGGGAGGTGAGTGGAGCGGAAGGTGAGTGGAGGCAGCGGCAGGCTGCCCTGCCCACTGCCTGTCCCCGCGCCAGGGAGGGAGTTGAGCAGGAGGGAGGTGAGTGGAGCGGGAGGTGGAGGGAGGTGAGTGGAGAGGGAGGCGAGTATGATGGGGGGGGGGAGAGGACAGAGAGAGAGGTGTGTGTGTGTGTCCCTGTGTGTCCTTTGGCCCGTCATTCCGCCTCAGGCCAATGAGAAGTGTGCGGGGGCGGGCGGGCCAAGGGACCAATGAGATTGCCGCTAGGGACACAGGCCATGCAGACATACAGTGCTTTCAGAAATATATAGTTGTGTCCCTGTGTGTCCTTTGGCCCGTCACTCCGCCTCAGGCCAATGAGAGGTGTGCGGGGGCGGGCGGGCCAAGGGACCAATGAGATTGCCGCTAGGGACACAGGCCATGCAGACATACAGTGCTTTCAGAAATATATAGTAGATATACACGCATATACATATACACACACATACACCGTATTTCCTCAATTCTAAGACGCCATCGATTATAAGACGCACCATTGAGTTAATTACAATTTTCTGTGTCTCCATGATGTGAATCTTGGCCTTGTCCCGGCTCTTCTGCATCGCGATGTCGCCCTGCTTATCAAGCGATTTCTTCCTGTGGTTCGTCCCCCCACCACCTCCAACTGGTGAGGAGTGCTAGGGCAGCTGGACGACAACGTGGTGGACAAGTTCCCGCTGCTGCCCATTGACTGGTAAACCAGGTAACAGCACATGGCGGCCGGCTGCATCCTTCCACCGTCCTCCTACCGTGCCTCCCTTGTAAGCGACTCCCTCCTCCAGGGACTCGAACACCTGCTCCACCAGCTGCGGGTAACCCAGCAACCCTCCCCGCTGCGGCGGCTCCAGCTTCCCGCCCGGTAATCCAGCAGCGCCCCTTGCAGCCTCATTTTTTTCAGAGACATCGATTCTAAGATGCATCCCAATTTCATACATGTTTAAATGTGATAAAAGGTGCGTCTTAGAATCGAGGAAATACGGGGTGTGTGTGTGTGTGTGTGTGTGAAATCTAGAAACAGCACACAGCGTGTTGAAGTATAAAAGGTGTATTAGTGAAAATAGTACATCAAAAAGACCAATGTATCGGTCCACGTAAAAGGGACCTTCCTCGGGGTGATATATGAGACAAATGACCCACAACCCATATTATACACACACCACGGTGTAAAAAAATCACCACAAGTGATTGGTGACCTGCCCAAAATAATCAACCAAATACAAAAAAGCAGTAGACAGCAGCATCATATGACAGGCAAAATGTCCATTATGCAATGATGATCCGCCATATTGATTACGTCACCGTGACCGGAGTGTGGACCCGTAGAGTGATTTTAGGCAGCCATCTTGACATCAGCGTTGTTATGGATACCATCCTCTGTTTATTGACATCGTTCCTTACAACTCATCTATTTGAATAGTAAACAGCATTCTGTAGTTGCCTGGACGATGGTGCCGCACGTGTGCATCAGGGTCCATGCAACCAGACTCTGCGATGCCTGAAGCTGGATGCCCAATAATGAATACTGTCAAGAGGACAGCAGTTAAAGGATGGGGGCGTGCTAGGGTAGTGTAGTGCTAAAACAAATGAGAAAAAATGCTTGAGTCCTAATACAAATGACATAATGAAGCGCAGATGATGTCACGGTCCACAGGACCACCCTAATGGTAGCAACAGCTCAAATATTTAGACACTATTGCAGCATTAGGACAAAGTAGTGTGTAGCACATTAGCCAAATATGTGACCAGAGCAATTTTGTGACTACAAGAGATAACCCCCTTGGTGTGCTATATAACACAAGCAAATTGGGCCAGGATATGACATTTAGGCATTGAACATGGTGAGATAAAAGGACGCCCATTTCAGAGGAAGCACCCCAACTGAAAATCTTCGTTGAGTCCCTTAGGTGCCATGGTCCTGAATTTGTAGATAGTCTTAGCCTCCAACTGCAGTAATAGTTTATTTCTGTCACCCCCACGGGGGATGCCTGTGCCTGAAATATGGGCATACGACACATGGTTACCAGGCTGTGCTTGTATTTCCTGAAATGCCGTGCCACTGGTTGGTATTTAAGATCTTCGTCACAGTTTGTGCCCAAATGTGCTTTCCTGATTGAGCTTCTGTGAATGGCAATTCGCTCCCTCAACATCCTCATGGTCTTGCCAATGTAATAAAGCCCACAAGGGCATTTAATAAAATATACTACATATTTGGATTCACAATTGAGGTCATGTTTTATTTTAATCGGATTACGATCGTGGGGATGAGCATTAGACGTGCCTGTCTGCAGAAACTGGCAGTTTGTACATCCATGGCACCTGTATACACCTGGTTTTCTCGCCAACCAGGTCATGGTTGGTGTAGAGTTTGTTACAGGATCAGAGATTGTAAGCAGGTTGCCTGTGTTCTTACCCCTCCCATAGCAAAAAAAGCAGTGGAGCTACAAAATCCTTGCAAATCTTGCGGTCATTGGCAAGTGTATGCCAGTGACTCTGTACGCTCCGTTTAATGTGACTTGATGCAGTGCTGAATGTGCTCATGATCTTGAAGCGATTCATGTCAGCCTTTTCCTTGAGCTGGTCTGTGTATATCATCCCTGTTAGGCAGTCGTGCTTTAAACAAAGCTTCCTTGATATCCTTAGCACAGTAGTCTCTCCTGCAGTGCCTCTTCAAGCTCTATTGGGTCACTCGTAATCCTTTGTACCCGCAACATCTGGGATTACGGAAGTCCATACTTCAAAAGCGGTGGATGGTGACTTGTCGCATGCATCAGGGTGTTCCGATCAGTTGATATGAAACAATCTAGTGAATAAACCACCATTGTCCTTGTAGACCACCATGTCCAGGAATGAGACATCAGTCATGCTGTAATTGACCGAAAAGCGAATAGGGCAAGGTATATTGTTCACATGAGCAATGAATGACAAAAGCTCAGTTTCTTGCCCCTTCCAGACCATAAACACATCATCGATGTATCACAATGTAAAATGCAATTGGAAAAAGGAGCGTCATTGAGGAAGTGATCCTGCTCATAAGAGTCCATAAAAAGATTTGCATAAGATGGCGCCATGTTCGATCCCATGGCCGTCCCTGTTACCTGTAAATAGAAGCATATCTCAAACTTGAAAAAATTCTTATTTAGTATAACTTCTATAAGTAACAGAATAAACTCCGGGGGTGGTCCGTCATGTCCCACGAAGCTACAGAAATGTCTCCCAATAGCAATGATCCTTTCAGCGTGAGGAATGTTGGAATAAAGGCTAGCCACATCCATAGTTACTAGGATAGTGTCCACTGAGCTCAATCGGCTAGCCCCCAGTTTGTTAATGAAATCGGTGGCATCTTTAACATACCACTGCATCAGTGTCATAAAAGTCAACAAATTGGGATAATGGGTGGCATAAAGATCCTCTAGCCGAAATGATCGGTCTACCCGGTGGATTCGTCATAGGCTTGTGGATCTTTGGAAGCTTATACATGACAAGCATAATTGGGTGCATCTCAGTGAGGAATTTACCAGGAATTTACCAATTTCTTTCGGTAAAGGAAGAATCGGACCAGATGTTAAGCTCTTATACTGCTCAATGTTGTTCAACTGACGCAGTATTTCACCTCTATAC